>NC_092770.1:50732328-51032328 GCF_047496795.1 Chiloscyllium punctatum
ATGTATAACAAATATAATGACTTGTGTCCCACTGAGCCAACTATTTTGTTGTAAATTTACACCCGTTCAGAACTATTAGAAACTGTTCTTTTTGCATAATGGCGGAGCTAAGTTAACAAACTAATTGGTTTTGACAGAATTAACATTGGCTGAGGCAAATTATCAAGTAAATTCATGCATTCTAAACTGATGCACATATTTCCTTGGGGAGGAATAACTCAGTAACTCAGTTCTTAGATCAAAGAAATACAATCAGTTTTTTTCACGAAATTTCAACACCAACCGTGCAAGTTGTTTCAAATGTTGAAAAAAAATGAAGCAGGACATGATCTGACACAGAGTTGATTCCATCCTAAGCATTCCAGATCCATGGGGCTGGATTTATAAACAAGTCTCTTTTGGTGGGTTTTATTACAAATGTGTGTGAATTTAAGACAGGTCTCATTAAACATTTTGAACACTCTGTTCACTTTGACCCAACTATACAACAAATTACAATCCAACCAATTTCCACAACTACCTTAATGACATCTTTCTCACACCCCACTTCCTGCAAGGAACCTGTTCCATTCTGCCAGCTTCAATGGTATTTGTTTGTTTGATCCAACCTTCCTCACCAGCTCTACACTGGAGATAAACTGACAAGGGGATCACTTGGCAGAACACTTCTTTTCAACCTCCAAACACAACAGTAAGCTTCTTGCTGAAAAGTGCAGTACTGGAAAAGCACAGCAGATAAGGCAGCATTTTGGAGAGTCAATGGTTCAGACATAAGTCCTTCATCAGTCCTCACTTTCTCCTGCTAAGTTTCCGGTTGCCTATCATCTTAATTTCTATCTTGCTCCTTCTGACCTTTACATCTCTGGCCATTTCAGTGGTCCAGCCAACCTCAGGAGGAACGGCACTTCAACATTCAATCAGAAACTTCCACTAAGCTCAACATTTTCACTTTGTAACTTCAACTTTTTCACTCTGTAACCTCTGCCCCCCAAACTTGCTTTTGTTTTCGTGACAAGGTTTTGGTTTTAACTCACTTTTGCTTCAGGGTGGTAGCAACTCAACCTTCTGCCATTCACACCTCCTCTAGACATATTTCTGTTCCTTTACTTGTCCCATTAACGCTCTCTTTGGCCCTCATCACTTGTCCTTCGGTTAATTAATCTCTCCTGTTTTTAACTCTCACACAGGCCTTCACTTTTGCTCTTCATCCCACCCTCCTCAATTTTGAAAATAACCTGAATATATTACTTCTTACTCTCTACAAGGATGCTGCCAGACCTGAGTACTTCCAGCATTTTCAATTTCATTTGCCAAATCTTTTTAGTGGTGGTAGAGGGGAGCATAGATAGAAGAGCCATATATAATTGGATATTGTGTATTAATGATAGGTTTAATGCATCTTCAATAATTTTGTTGTGCATTACACAGATGCATAGGAACTTTACAAGATGACAGCGTTCCTTTAAATGCATTAGCAGCAAGATGCTTACTAATTGGAACAAAAAGTGAGTTCTAAAAAGGTTCCTGTGCTCTATATGTGACGCACTGTGTAGTAATGCAAGTGCTGTGGTTTAAATACTTTAGACTATTGGGCATTGTGTGTATTGTTTCCACTTAAGGGAGGATCAAACCTAATGTTATCAGATTGTGCAAGTGTACAGGGCCTGGGTGAGACAATACCTGGAGTATTGTGTGCAATTTTGATCTCCTCATCTGAGGAAGAATGTTTGGCTTTGAAAGAAGTGCAACAAAGGTTCACCACATTTATTAATATACCTTCAGTGGTGAGTGGATCAGTTAGAATCATACTCACTGGAGTTTAAAGACTGTGGGTGAGTGGGGGGAGATCTCATGGAAACCTACATACAGTATTCCAACAGGACTAGATACGGTAACCACAGGGAGGATGTTCTTGATGACCAGGTGTCCAGAACCTGAAATCAGTTTAAGGATACAGGTTGGCCAATTAGACTGGAGATGAGGAGAAATTTCTTCACTCAGAGTGATGAGCCTGTGGAATTCTCTGCCACTGAAATCATTTGAGACCAAAACATTGAGTGTTTCCAAGAATGAGTTCGATGTAGTTCTTAAGGATAAAGGGATCAAAAGGTATTGGGGAAAACAGAAACAGGCACTGAGTTAGATTATCAGCCATATTGAAAAGTGGAGCAGGTTCAAAGGGACTGCTCCCAGCTTCTCTGTATCATCCCTTCATCTGCTGTCAGTACTCTGAATAAAGTGGATAACACTTCTATTTCCATCATAGCTTTCAATACTATCGATCCTACTTGGACACTTATGAATATTCCTCAAACTGAAGTGAACAGGTCTGAAACAAAAATAATGATTACAAACCCTTGTAGCCCTCTCTCTAGACCTCAAGAAATAAAAACAAAAGTTGAATTATTAAAATCTCATCAGTGATTATATTCCATGGCATGTGAGAGGTGACTGCTTCAGCAATCAACTATAAATGCAATAAAAAAGATGCAGTAGTGCTGATTAAATTTAATGTGTTCCCTCAATTTCATGAAGATGGATCTAATACTGAAGGGAATGTTAAAGCTCAGATTGTCCTTATTATCACAACTAGAGGCACATTTTAAGGGAGCCTTATTCAATATGTCCATCACTTCCTTTTCCTGCATTCACAATATTTGGATGTCACTGACTGGGCCAGCATGATCCTGGAGGAAGTCATGGTGAGCTGTCTTCTTGAAACACTGCAGTCATTGTGATGTAGGTCTCCCACAATGCTAGCAGGGAGGGAGTCCCAGGATTTTGACCCAGCAAAAATGAGTGAATGGTGACGCAGTTCCAAGTCAGGATGGTGTGTGGGTTACAGGGGAGCTTGCAGGTGATGGTCTTCTCATGGAAGGCGCTTCTTGAGGAGTGCTGCCTAATGATATTTGGTCATTACTGCAGTGTACTTTGGTGATGGTATACACTGCTGCCACTGTGCATTGACAGTGGAGGCAGTGAATGGTGAAGGTATTAGATGGGGTGCAATCAAGTGGGCTGCTTTGTACTGGATGGTAGTGAGCATCTTGAGCGTTGTTGAAGCTACACCCATCCAGGAAAGTGGGGAGTATTCCATCACAGTCCTGACTTGTGCCTTGAAATGGTGGACAGAAAAATCTGGAACTGAGCAATTTGTGGGAGAATTCTCAGCCTCTGACTGGCTCTTGTAACCACTGAATCACAGAACTGTTAACAATATAGAAGCAGGCCATTTGATATCTTGTGTCTGTATTGGCTGAATGCAGTATTTATATACATGTTTAGATTGCATTTATATGGCTGGTCCAGTTCGGTTTCTTGTCAATGGTAATCCCAGAATGTTGATAGCAGGGATTCAGGAATTGTAATACCATTCACTGTCATGGAGAAATGGTTGGATTTTCTCTTGTTGGAGTTGGTTACTGCCTGAAACTTGTTTGGCACCAGAAAAAAATCCAGCCCAGATATAATTTCTAAATGTGCATATTGCAGAAGGCACAGATTATTTGTTCAGTCACTCAATGACTACATTTTAATTCAGAAGCCAAAAGAAAATTGAAGACTAGCATTATGAGTGCTTGAAGCACATAGTATCAATGCACATGATGTAATGCCAGACACATATGAGAGAGATAAAAATAGAAATTGCTGGAAAAGCTCAGCAGGTCTGGGAGCACCTGTGGACAGAAATCAGAGTTAACATTTTGTGTCGAGTGACCCTTGCTCAGAACTTGACTCGAAACACTAGCTCTGATTTCTCTCCATAGATGCTGCCAGACCTGCTGAGTTTTTCCAGCAATTTCTATTTCTTTCTCTGATTCACAGTTCTTCTGCAGTTCTTTCGATACATATTTGAGAGTGATCGTTTTGACAATACATGTAAAAGGAGAAAAGATAGGAGGAGGTTGAAATGGAAAATGAACACTGGCATGGACTGGATTAGTGGTGTTGGAAGAGCACAGCAGTTCAGGCAGCATCCAACGAGCAGCGAAATCGACGTTTCGGGCAAAAGCCCTTCATTGAGCCAACTGACCTGTTTCTATGGCAGTTCTGTGGCATATGTGATAAGATTTTTTTCTCAAATCTGTTGCTTGAAGCCACAGATCTTGTGGTTGTCTCCTGATGACTAACTCTTGGACAGCATTGCCAAAGACCAAGCAGCAAGTCACCTGCAGACCAACGTCTGCAGACTGGTGATTGTACTAGAAAAGATAGCTTGGAAAAACAACTGCCAAGACAGGTCATTTCAGGATAATTCAGAAATATAGAAGGGCTATACTGGAGACTTGAGATGTTGGGTGCAATTTGAATCAGAATTAGTGAAATAACTTTAGTGTCAAATGCTGAATGAAATGGTAGGCATTTGCCCTTTCTTTCAAAATCCATTTTCTTTTAACCTTCTTTATATAATGTACCTTGCCTTAGCTGAGAAAATGTAGCCAGCCTCCAATCAGCAATCAATAACTAAAAGATCAACTTTTCTGTTCTCTCCATACAGAATGACTCACGTGCTGGAAAATAAGGCTTTAAAATTAGGACAAATACGAAGTTGCAATACTGTCCTCTATCTGCCTTGGAAAATTGTCTGGCACTATTGGCTCCTTCGGCTTCTACAGAGAGAACGGCAAATATTTGACATTTGAGAGATCCATTGTCATGTATGATATTGTACCACTGCACCATAGTACTGTATTTGTACAACTAACTGTATCATATCAGCCCTTACAAAAAAAAGGAGAAAAAATAGAAAAGTTTATAATCCAACAATGAATTTCCCTATCACCCTGACCCCAAATAATTTTGCCTAATAACTTTTTCACAAAATTGTTGTGGGACCAACCTTCTACCCCTTAATTGTATAATTGTGTGTCACAAATATCAGGAAGAACAATTATTCTGATATACAGTTTGAGAAGACAAAGAGCTGACAAGCAAATATATGGATTACTTTTTTTTTAAAAAGCCTCAGCACGCTTAACATTGGATAATTATTTACATAATTACGCTTCTTTGACCTTTCAGCAATGAATGACGCATCAATTGTATCTATCCAGTTAGTCAGCAGCCTTTACGATTAGAATACTGACCAATTTATTGGCAGTTACTGAGCCTGATGTTGTACCCTGGGCACAACAGTGCTGAAATGACCCACAGAGACTTTGATTGAAAGGCTTATGATATTAATGTCTGAATGTTAAGATCATCTCTGCATCTTTAGATCTAAATTTTATTTCTTTTGTAATGATGCAATGACAAGACATGATATTTGAAAACCATGTTTTGTTTGTTTTGAGAGACATTTTCAATGAAAATATATTTTCCCAATCTTCCCACTTTAAATCTATTATACATTGTTAATGTTTCAGATAACCTGACAGTTATCAATGCCACTCTGAACTCAAGTAAGCAGGAGATCTGCAATTGATGTTTATGACAATTCTCTCTGCTGGCAAGGATGTGTGTCATGGTCTGGTTCTCCAATGTATTATCACTTAGGTTTGGATTCATAACTGGAGGACTGTAGTTCAGTTCCATCACCTTACACTTTCCATTGCAAAGAAGTTCAACCTAAACAGTGAAACTTACAGTCTATTTCCACCTGTTCCTTTCACCTTTATTGCATCATCCATAATGTACACAACTCCTGCCAAGTTGGTGGAAAGGAATATTTCACTTCTCAATGGATGCTGCCCCAATACTGAAGTCTTTGCAATTGCACAATGGCGATCCTGGCTGATCGGTAAACTTGACCTTGTTTTCCTTCAGCCTTTAAAGATGGAGATGTTGGCTGGGAAGCATTTCCCACTGAGTAGGCTTCTGCTCTTGAGGAGAAATCCCAGGAACATGCTTCCAACCAAATGCCCAATGTCACCTTCAAGCATCAGTATAAGGTTGGGATGATCTTGCACATGTTTCATGCCATCATTTCTGACCTATTTTTCTATCCTTTCTGGACAAAGGAAACAAAGTTGATCTGGATCCTGTGGTCTCCCAATGCTAACTATGTACATTTCCTGCAAGGGTCACTGAAAGGCAACCAGCAGGAGGCCTGGTCAATTTTTCCCCTCATCCCTGAGCCACAGAGACCAGCTACATAGACGGTATACATATTAAAGTTAAAGTCACCATTGTTCCACTCTCTTGTTAAAGAGAGGCAACTGGTGGTGAATATAACCCAAGGGTCACACATTTCAGGCAAGATTGAGAATTCAGGATCTTCATGGTCACTTCAGTCAGTATGTGAACTAAACCCATGCTATTGATATCACTTCTGTGCAAACTAATCATTCAGGAAGCTGAGCTAATACATATTGGCTGAGACTAACTAACTGACCATAGACTAGGGACTCAAATACACGATAGCCCTGGTTTATGGAACTAAACTAAAAGGATATCTGTTAAAATCTAAAGGACATTGCTGGTTTAAAATATTTTGCATTGTTGCCAAAAATGAAAGAGTAAGTCCTATAACATGAACATTCTTTCAACAGTGTTTTTTATAAATGTGAAAACAAAATGGCTGATTTTGCTTTAGGTTGATTCACACTGCCCTTTACTATCAGCGTTTATGTCAGCTAGATCTCTGATTTTACTTCCTTTCAAATGTGTCAGATTGCTGACACTGTAGAAATGAAAAACAAGTATTTTAAACAATTTGAAAACTATCCACACATTACAAATAAAAAATCAGTTTAGTTCAATGCTTGGTTCTACTGCTGTATTCACATCACCTCTCATTAGCAAAACCTCTTGATTGAATTACAATCCTTTGCCCCAGCTTTCTCTATTCATTCCATTGATACTAATTCAGCCTACAGACAAATACAGAGGCTTGTCCACGTAGCAATGTGTGTAAGCTGAAACAGTGAACAACCACAGAGCATTAGAACCAGGTCAGATCCCATTCTCACCCAACATCATATCTACAGAGGTACAAGAGGTCACAAGGTACTTTTCAGCCTCAGAGGGACTAAGGCCAATTTTCAGAATGACTAGGATCAATTAACTACATATGTAGGAGATTAAGCTTAAATCTTCCTGACCTGCATGCTTCAGTTCCATAACAGATGATGTGTGTGTGTCTCTGTCCCCCCATGGTTTGTGCAGTCTTTTATAACCACCACTTGTTTTAATCACACTAAGATATCAGTGCCAGGATGTAAATAAGCAAAATCAGTTTTGCATTATTTCTCCAATTTGCAATTCCCTTGAGGTTTTTAAACCCATGACCCTGAAGTCTTTGCCTTTACCTCATTTTTCTTTTTGGAAGGCTTATCTATGTGCTACCATTAACACCCCTCCAACAGTGGCTGACAGCAGGAGCTGCCTATACAGTAGTTGGCAGGATTACGCCACTCCTAGATCTAGTTTGTGCTTCTTCATCCCAAATGGAACATTCCAGTTTCATTGCAGAATTAATCCAGCAATGGACCAAGTGCAGGTTAAGAAATCTCCCAATTAAGATGCTGTACCACTGACAGAGCAGAGAGGACAGGTAAAGTTGTTTCAGGAATAAGAAGCTCCTTCTGCCATTCATCAAAAACACTGCCCCCTTCTGTAATACTGATAAATGATGATCCGTTTACTTCATTAGAGAGCATAGTGGAAGATATTTTGAATGTGCAACTAAGAACCTATGCTCCATTACAGTTGTTAGCCAGCCTGCTGCCTGGAAGTATCAACACCAATTGCATAATTAATATATTAATTATTGCTGGCTTTTATTGGCCCACTTGTAAGTATCAGCGCTTAAAATTATGCTGGAGATGTGAATTACAACATTTGCAATAGTTGGTGAAGGGATAAACTAAATGTAGGATTATCTTGGTAACCAACTACAGATTAATTCCCAACATATATATCAGCAGCGAGATCCCCCTGAAGCTGCTGATGCAGGTTCGATGGCAATAGTGTGGTGATACGGATTTATAATGAAGGTGACATTAGGAGTAGTCAATTTCAGCATAGCTGGAACCCACTCTCACTTCACCTTTGGCATTTGAATCTTTTCATTAAAATTACAGCCTTCCGAATTACCAACTAATCAGTGCAGAAACCCAGCCACATATCAATATCACGGATTCGCTGGTGAAGGTGGCTTTGCCGGGATTAAGGCAGCATTTGAACAAGATTGAAGAGTCAGAGTGGCAGATTTCACATAGAAATCGCACTGTTCTTGCTGGTCCTTTCCCCCTGTAAGCAGTTTGAGGGAGGGGTTAGCTGTGAAAATCGCATCTGCTCTTCTAACTGGAGCGTTCCGCTTTCTGTGCTGTCTGGCACAGCATTAACTCTGTCCCTCCCACCCAAAACTGCAAGGAGGGAACGGCTGTGATCGGTGGCACTTTGAGCGGGATGCTGCTCGCATCAACACCCATAGAGATTATTTTCACAAACACACACACACCTTCGGAAAAAAAGACTTAACGTCAATGAAAATGGCTCCACGCCACGGTTTCCTAATTCCTGGACGGAGTGAAGGATTGAAGCTGTCCCCCGCTGTGCTCTCAGCCCCCACTCTTCTCTAGAGCCGCAACGGTGTAAACACTAACGGATCGATTCCGGGGGAGGGCAGAAAGAAAGGCCTTATTTTGTGGTTTTGAATCATGTTCACAATCCGAAAGCAATCATAATAGGTTTTTTTTTAAAAATTACATCACTAACAATACTGACTGAGCCTTTTTGCTGCTACATGTCTCTTGTCACGGTATTACAGCACCATCAGAATAACTGATGCTGAGAGTTTCCCAATCTGAAAACCGCCGAATTCAGCTGCATTGACCCACTCAATCGTTCCCTCGGTGAAATACAGAGGGTTTTTTTTTTACACAGTAAAACCCGTCCCCACATTATAACGCGCTGGTGGTAAATGTAACCTGCTGTTAAACTGCCGCTCTGTATCCAACTGGTGAGGGCTGGGCTCAGTAAACTCCTGATCTTGTATCTCTCTCTCTCTCTCTGGCCATTGCCGCCAGTGAGTCAGCCCCACAAGGTGAGCTGCCTGAGAGAAGCCCAGCACCAGACACCCATCCTAGGCGTTTCTTCAAACTCCCTCCCTGTCTCTCTCCCCACCCACCTCCTTCAGTTGTTCCAGCTCATGTTTGACCGTCTCGTAGGCGCTCTCCAGCTCGTCGTATTGCTGCTTCAGCGACTGTTTCTCCTCCAGAACCACCAGCCCATACTCTGCAGCCTGGATTTTCTCGTGGGTCGTCTCCGTTAGCTCCTTGGCCAGCCTCTCGATCTCAGCTTTGTAATGCTCCATGTTCTGCATCTGCAGCAGCTCGCCTTCAGCAGCCATGGCCGTGGCTGTGTGTTCCCAGGTCCGGCTCTGTCTGTGTGTGTGTGTGTGTGTACCTGCGGAGAGTGAGCCTGCTAACACGCTGAGAATGGGAATGAGGAGGAGCCGGTCGTTAACCGCCGCTGCGCTAGCAGCATTGCACCTCTCGGCTCGCCGCTTCTGCTGCTCACCAGGGGTGCACCTTCAGGCTGATCAGAAGCGAGCCGCCATCTCCAATCTCCAATCTAACCGAGCCCTGAACCTCCTCTGCCACATGACGTCAAAGGCAGCAGGAGCATCCCAGGCTGGGGAAAAAAAAATCCTCCGAAACACACAGCAGAGGTAAACATTGCTGGGTGAACGCCTGATTTCACACACACACACACACAGACACACACACATCAGTTTAACACCTTTCAGGACAACTCTCAGTAAGAGGCTCCAGTTCAAACTATCAGAACAGACTCAAGGAACCAAACTGAGTTTCCTAATCGGGATTATCCCCCTAACCAACAAGGTCTAGTGATTGAGGATAATCCTATTACTGATGGAGCTGGGATTTCCTCTCTCTGGATAATCCAATCACTCAGATCCTGCTCCATTATCCTGGATCCAGTGACAGCTGTAATAACCTGGGACAATTCCAAAGGCCTGCAGTTCACCAATTGTCTCAATTCTGTATGACTAGGGAGTTTAACGTCTAGGGAACCCCGGGACATGAAGGCAAATTCAGCATCTAAACACTAATACATATGGTACTATTGAAAAATTATCTTAACAGAAGACAAATCTGTCTGATTTAATCAGTCCCCCAGAGCATAATAACCTGACTAAAGCGATCCATCCCATGTAAAAGTATATCCTAAAATACCAAACCCTAACATCTACTGTTCCTGATCAGTATCTCAGGTTAGACAAAATTAAACAAGTAAACAAACCCAGTATTCCAGGATCGAAATCCACCTTGTAGAGTTAAAACAATCCAATCTGTAGAAGTACAAATTGTAGAAAAAGGTTAATACACCCACACTAATTCCAGCCAGTGGAAGATCCTGATTACATCCAATGCTGGATCACAATTTGGTCCAGTGTTCAATCCCAATTACAGTCAACGTTAGATCCCAATTACACACAAGGTTAGATCACAATTACACAAAATATTACATCTCAATTATACCTAACATTAGGCCTGAGTTACATCCAGAATTAAATCCCAATTACAGCTAGTGCTGGATACATTTTAAGTCCAGCATTTTGTTGCACATCCAGCAATAAATCCCATTGAAATCAGTATTAGATCCCAGTTATATCAAGTGATAGGTCCCAATTACATGCAGTCCAAATTCAGTCAGCATCAGTTCCCAATTACACCAAAATCTAGATACCAATTCCATCCAATATTAGATTCCAATTACACCCAGCATTGGATCTCTCGTACCCCCAATGCTAGATTCCAGTTATAACAAACATTAGATCCCAATTACACATCAGATCCCATTACACTAAGCACTCGGTCCCAACTACATCTAGCATTAAATCTCAATGCTAGGTTTTAATTACACCCTACACTAGATCCCAAATAACACAATATTAAATCTCAACTGCATCCAGTGTTTAAGTCTAATTGCATCCAGTGTCATAAGTATTTTGTTCTAAATGTATATTTTAAAATTTGGAATATTAGAACTATCATTAGCATGTTACAAATGTGATTGTTTACATAGTCCAGTATACATCAATTAGGATAAATATGGTACATTGTACTCTAGGGTGCCTCACTTTGCTTACAATGCAGATTACCTCCACATTTACCTAACCTCTACATGTTTGGACCATGAGAGGAAACTGACAAAGGGAGAATGTGCAAACTCCACACAGTCACCCAAGGCTGGAATTGAACCCATTTCCCTATTACTATGAGGCAGCAGTGCTAACTACAGAGCTATGACAAGATGCCATGTAGGAGCTGTCAATATGTGAGGGAAGGGGCTGGTCAGATTTGTGTCACAAAGATTGAGATTACCATATAACTGATGATAAGATTCTGACCTACAATTAAGAGGAAGTACAGTCCCCACATTTCAGTTTCTCCTTGATTTCAGTTGTCCTCTTCTCTGTTCTTGGTGCATTCTTTGGAGTCTTTGAACCAGATTCCAAGTGCCTTCAGGTAATCTGATCTGATGAAGGAAATAAAAGATCAGTTAGCCTAATTCACAAAGAACATTGCCTCAATTTTCCAGCAATTTACTCTGGTGTGAACTGGTTGTAGATGCTCATCTATGTTCAGATTGAAAGTTGATCCAAATAGAACATGGTGATATTGTTGGTGGACAGGAAAGCCTTGATCTGAATGTCTCTGTCACTTGGGATACTCACCTCTCTTATGTCCACATTCTTGCTGAAGAACAAAAATAACACACCATCAAGACAGAGGAGAGAGAGCAGCCTTGCCTAAGTTCAAATCTGGTTAGAAAGCTCTCTGATTAAATTTTTCTCCCTGAAGCCTATTTATGATACTTGATGAAAAGTCTTCTCTTGCTCCAAACTGTTGAACTATGTGGAGAAAGTAAGGACTGCAGATGCTGGAGGTTAGAGTCGAAAGTGTTTGTCCACCACCAATACTGAACATAGGCAATAGTCTCCACTGACTAGTGTAGGGATAATAGAGAGCTTCCTGCCTGGTGTAAAACAGGTCTGATCAGTTGGTTTCCTAACTTTCAGAACAGACTTGACTTAATTGAATAGAATTCTGTAATCTATGTTTGCTGGTGAAATGAGTGCCAATTTCAATTCATTCCTCTTCACTTATAGATGGGCATGATAATGTCTAGCAAGTCTGTATTGAACCATACCCACAGAGCCCACTAAAGCTCAATCATTAAACCATTGTATCCAGGAGTTTCACACTCACTCAAGATTGACAACCTTTGTCTTGCTCATCCAAATTTAATAAATGATCCAGAATCTCCTTTTTGCTATCACTGAAAACCTCTGCAATTTAGAATAGAATTGACTAGAAAGGTATGCAAATGGATATTAGAGCTCTTTACAGTTTGCGTTACACCATGTTATACCTAATACCAGAGCCCATCAGACTTTGTTACTGCCCTTTATTGTGTTAGAGCCCTTTACACACAGGGCTCATTACACCTAATGTTAGAGTCCATTACACACAGTTTTAGATTCCTTTATACCTTATGTAAGAGTCTATTACACTTAGTATTAGGGTCCATTATACCCCAAGTTACGTCCATTACAATTATTTTCAGCCAATGAAAGTAAGAAAACACTCCATAATGTTTAGAAATTACTGCTCAAAATATTAGATAACCAAATTTTATATGTTTGCATAACAACCTGTTTTAACACAGGAATGTCCCAATTCTTATAAATAGACAGCACCTCCACTAGAACCGGAGACAGTGAAATCTAATATTAGACTGTTACGATTAATCGTATGCTAATATCACCAACGATAATTTGAAGGGTTGGGTGTTTTGAATTTTTCAAGCCCATATATTTCATCATAATTAAGATAAAATAATAAAAATAGCATCATGAAACTAGGAAGGATACACCAAAGAGATAAATTTGATTTAATTTTTTTTATTTTGGACACATTTGCAGTGATATAATAGTGACAATAATTCAACAATTAAAGAATAATGAATACCTAGATTTTAAAGGTTAATTTGTGAGAAGTGACTATACAGATTAGGCATTTTCTTTAGAAGTTAGAAGGTTAAAGGGTGATCTGACCAAAGATCTTCAAGATCTTAACATGAAAAGATAGGGTAGATAAAGATAAACTATTTCCACTGGCTGGGGATTCTAGAACTAGAGAGCATAGTCTGAGAATTATGTTCAATATATTAATTGGAGACACGCTTAATAATCCATCCAACTTTATGGGCATTATCCAGAAATTCCACTCGGCAAATCTAAACACAAATTATGACAATGATTCAAGGTAAAAATAATATTCATTTAGTAATCTCCATCCAAAATATAATCCTATTCAATTTACTATCTCACTCTGAATTGGTTCAAAGAGATATTTGCTAGGCTAGTATGATACTGCTTGACTTGGCTGCAGGTAATTTAAGAATGTATGTTGTACACTGTGTATTCTCCTCACAAATGAATGATATCAGATTCCCCTGAACGGACACTGCCTGACAGACCACACAAAATTAGAGCATCTGTTTTGTTTCCTTTTCTGTGCCAATCTCAGTTAGGACAGGAGATGTAGCTACAATTGGTCTCAGTAAACCTGAATCAAGGTAGTAAAAAATAAAAAAAAGAGTATTTTCTCCAGATTGCTATCTGGTGAAGTCCTGAAAAGCATTCGTCTAAGCTGCCACTAGGAACCGAGATCAGGATAATTCTGGGCTGCCTCATTATTTGAATAGGGGACTGATATTCACAAGCACATGCATAACGTAGTAGAGAGTTTCTATGGAAGATCGACCAGGCCCCAGCATGAGTCAATGGATTTAGAGAAATGGAAAGAATTCAGCAAGGAATTAAATAAAATGTGACAGCAACTCAGGGCTGTGTGAGATGTGTTATATTGTAAACCCCATATAATCAATTTATTTATTGAATCAATTTTAAGAGTCAGCACACAAACAAAAATCACCATGGTTGAAAATCTCCAAATTAAATGAGTAAAGAATTCTTCTAAGTAGCATTTCCATTTCCCAGATGCATACCGTCTTAGTAAAGTGCAAAGTGCATACCCTTTTCATAAGGGCAATACTTAAGCAACCTACAGTCAGATAATTGAACATAGGTTGGCAAGAGCAAAGACTTAGAGACCCCATGTGTACACAAGTGGTACTACTGAACTACTGATACTGACATGACATAACAGTCAGCACTGTAAAGCTTTCCGCTGCTGATCACATCATGACCACTTCCCCAAAGAGGTCATTGGTTTTCAAAGCTATCCAAATCTAAGTGGGAAAACATAAAGGCCTATCCTTAATGATAAGTTAATCCCTTTATATAGTTAAAAATCACACAACACCAGGTTATAGTCCAACAGGTTTATTTGGAAGCACTAGCTTTCGGAACACTGCTCCTTCATCAGGTGGTTTTTAACGTTGTACACCCCAGTCCAACACCAGCATCTCCAAATCATTGTATTTATACAGTGTCTTTAGCATAGCAAAAATGTCCCAATTTGTTTCATTGAAGGCCCAACAATGAGCCAGCTTGGCTGGTTAATTGTGAACATAATTTTAAAGTACACTAAATATATTGGCTTGTCTAAATCACTACTGAGGATATCAGTTCTAATATCTTACCATCAAGTATATTCTCTCGGAGCTAACTAAACTCGGAAGACATCCCTTTTACCTCCCTTGCTTGTTGGAAAGTCATAATTTGGTCAAGAAACAACTGAAAAATATGGTTTTAAGCCCTTACTCTCTACAGAGCATAAAATTCCTCTAATATGATACAGGGAGCAACACTACGCATCAGCTGAATCACCACAGAATGGACAACCATCAGATCCCATCAAGCAATGATTACATCAAATGCCTGAACAATATTGATGGTCTTGCTACTGCACAATTACTATATATCACTAATATCTTGATAAGTGAGTAAATGTGGGTCGACCATTCTACAGCAGCTCCCAAATAAAGCCTCATAAGTTCCAAAAATCTTTACAATTGATAAACATGTGTTGTCTACAAGCACATAACACAATGGTGTTGCTCTCAAAGAAGTTTACCATTCACAAATTATGTTTGTGATTGGAACAGCATTTGACTTCTCTCCCTTTCAGAACATAAAACATCTGAAATTTTCATTAAATCACTTGTCTTGAGTCATCAGTAAGAGCCACAGGAGATAATTTTATTAGTACATAGCA
Source organism: Chiloscyllium punctatum (assembly GCF_047496795.1). Classification (NCBI taxonomy): domain Eukaryota; kingdom Metazoa; phylum Chordata; class Chondrichthyes; order Orectolobiformes; family Hemiscylliidae; genus Chiloscyllium; species Chiloscyllium punctatum. The sequence goes on from NC_092770.1 coordinate 50,747,490, forward strand.
TGACAATCTAACAATTGTACCTCTAGTAACACACATACTGCATTTGTAAAAGTGACGTAGAATTTGATATGGCTTTGCCTTGGGTCTACCTAATGATTAGTGATAGAAGATATACCACCAGAGAGTTCTAAATTATTCTTAGATAACACGACAGTGATAGCATTAGCAATAGTATGATAGGGAGAAGTATGGTTAGGCATAATTACAAGGATCTTAGGCTCAACGAAAAAATATATCTGTTCCCTCTGAAAGCTAATTCCTAGAACAACTTTTCTCCACCCACAGGACTTTCTGTGACATCAATTGAATAAGTACAGCCAAAGTTAAATGAACATTAATCCCTTCAAAACAATTTGGTTATACAATATCTTCCCCGGAGCATCTTACCATACGATCATGTACATTACGTTTACCACTACCCCATCTGTCTCCATGTCTCTGACACTTGGTCTGCACATTTCACACTTTCCTCAGAATGTATTTTTGTCTGGTTTGTTTTTTCTTTATTCTTTCATGGAATGTGGACAAAACTGGCAGCACCAGTATTTGTTGCCCATCCCTGACTGCTATTGGACTGAGTGGCCTTGCTAGGTGATTTCAGAGGACTGTTGAAAATCAATGACATTGCTGTGGGTCTGGACTCACATGATCAGGCAAGGATGGCAGATTTCCTTCCCTAAAAGACATTGATGAACCAAGGGAAGGGCTCTTTAAAAATTTAATTTAAATTCCACCAGTAAAGTGGCGGGATTTGAACCTATGTACCCAAAACATTAACCCAGTAACATCAATATTATGCCACCATCTTTCTTTGGGGAAATGATAGATCTCTTGCTTGAGGATCGCTGACCCTATTCCTGATGGAACGTTTTTCCTCTTATATCCTTCATGGAAGATGTTGTTCTTTGTGGGTGTTAAAGTTGGCCCATTATAATAAATTCTCAAATGTTGATATCGATTATACACCTATATCAGTTTTACCATTGATTCTTATTCTCAGGCTTAGCTTCTTTTCTCAGGCTTTAGCTTCTGGTGTAGCTTTGTTAATGACAGGAATGTTTTCCAACTCTGAGAATCCTGCAATGATTTTATCAACTTCTTTTGTGATCTCTGGCCAATTCGGCCTGAACATTAGTTGTACACCAGCTAATGACCAGTCCCTTGTCTACTCTTTGCAATATAACTTCCTGAAAAGAAGCTGGAATAACATATTCTTCATCAAATGCTAGTAGGCCATCCATGACTGAGCTGTGCTGTCAGTGTTGAAGATACATGTTCTTGGACAATTTGGTAAATTTACAATCTGACCATCCTCCAAAACAATATTTGTGAATGATAGTATTCTTTCATGTTCATATATTCATTTTATTCTTAACAGAATTGTTCTTCTTTTTATGTTTAGCTGTGAGTCTAGGAAGACCAGTGAGATCTTTTCCAGGATACTCCTTCACTGGTTGGTTACTAAACCACTTGTAGATGGGAGCTAGTCAAACTCCTACATTCTCAATAAAGGTTAGGGGTTGTGGTATCTGTGCAGGTTCAAAAATGAAGATCGTTGGCTGTGAACTTGATAAATATTTTCAATGATATTTCACTCCTTTTAGTTTAGTGTAACTTTTATCACTCCTATGGTCTTGACAGTTATGCCATCTCTCCCAAATAGTCTCCTTTCTGAAGATTGTACCTTCTGTTTCTTCAGACATGGTAACTGGTCTCAAAGGATAGTGGCCTCAGCAATGCCATCAATCTTAAATTCAACAGAATGTCCATTGACATAAACACATTCTGAGAATCCCAGGTCAAGAGATCACTAAATTCCCGCATAAAAGTCTCGGTTATCTGTTCTAAAGCTGTACCACATTAAGGTCCTTCTCCGCATGACATTCTCTTTCACTGAAATTTGGCAATTGTGTTCTCAATTCTGCATTTAGCATTTAATTATGAGACAATGCTGTATCTTAAGCATTGTTTCATCAATGAAGTACATTTCTAGGACACTATGGGTTTTTTTTTCTATTCCTCTTCAGTGTACTGATTACTCTTCAGATTATAAAGTCAGTTCAATGTTGCTTGCAATCTGGTGATCATAGAGTCATTGGGATGTACAGCACGGAAACAGACCCTTCAGTCCAACTGGTCCATGCCAACCAGATATCCTAACCAAATCAAATTCCATTTGTGAGCACTTGGCTCATATCTCTCCAAACCCTTCTTATTCATATACCCACACAGATGCCTTTTAAAATGTTGTATTTGCACCAGCCTCCACCACTTGCTCTGGCAGCTCATTCCATACACGTACCACCCTCTGTGTGAAAAGGTTGCCCCTTAGGTCTCTTTTATATCTTTCCCCTCTCACCCTAAACCTATGACCTTTAGTCTGGACTCCCCCACACCAGGGAAAAGACCTTGTCTATTTATCCCATCCATGCCCCTCATGATTTTATAAATCTCTATAAGATTATCCCTCAACCTCCGACGCTCCAGGGAAAACAGCCCTAGCCTATTCAACCTCTCCCTATAGCTCAAATCCTCAAACCCAGGCAATATCCTTGTAAATTCTTTCTGAACCCTTTCAAGTTTCACAACATCCTTCCGATAGGAGGGAAATCAGAATTGCATGCAATATTCCAAAAGTGGCCTAACCAATGTCCTATACAGCCGCAACTTCTATACTCAATACTCAGACCAAAAAAAAATCTTACACCTTCTTCACTATCTACCTGTGACTCCACTTTCAAGAAACTATGAACCTGCACTCCAAGGTCTCTTTGTTCAGCAACACTCCCCAGGACCTTACCATTAAGTGTACAAGTCCTGCTCTCAGATGCTTTCCCAAAATGCAGCACCTCGCATTTATCTAAATGAAACTGTATCTGCCGCTCCTCAGCCCATTGGCCCATCTGATCAAGATCCCGTTGTAATCTGAGGTAACTGTCACCTATACCTCCAATTTTGATGTCATCTGCAAACTTACTAACTATACCTCCTACATTCACATCCAAATCATTTATATACATGATGAAAAGCAGTGGACCCAGCACCAATCCTTGTGGCACACTGCTGGTCACAGGCCTCTAATCTGAAAAGCAATCCTCCTCCACAACCCTCTGTCTTCTACCTTCGAGCCAGTTCTGTATCCAAATGGCTAGTTCTTCCTGTATTCCATGAAATCTAACTTTGCTAACCAGTCTCCCATGAGCAACCTTGTCAAACATCTTACTGAAGTCCATATAGATCATGTCTACCGCTCTGCTCTCATCAATTCTCTTTGTTACTTCTTCAAAAAACCCAAACAAGTTTGACAGACATTATTTCCCATGCACAAAGCCATGTTGGCTATCCCTAATCAGTCCTTGCCTTTCCAATAACATGTACATCCTGTCCCTCAGGATTTCCTCCAAAACTTACCCACCATCAATGTCAGGCTCACCGGTCTATAGTTCTCTGGCTTTTCCTTACCACTTTTCTTAAATAGTGGCACCATGTTAGCCAAACTCCAGTCTTCCAGCATATCACCTTTGACTATTGACAATACAAACATCTCAGCAAGGAACCCAGCAATCACTTCCCTGGCTTCCTACAGAGTGCTAGGGTATACCTGATCAGGTCCTAGGGATTTATCCACAGTTATGCATTTCAAGACATCCAGCACTTCCTCCTCTGTAGTATGGATATTTTTCAAGATGTCACCATCTATTTCCCCACATTCTATATCTTCTATGCCCTTCTCCACATTAAATACTGATGCAAAATACTTGTTTAGTATCTCCCCCATCTCCTGCACTCCACACAAAGACCGCCTTGCTGATCTTTGAGGGACCTTATTCTCTCCCTAGTTACCCTTTTGTCCTTAATGTATTTATAAAGTCCCTTCAAATTCTCCTTAAAACTATTTGCCAAAGTTATCTCATGACCCCTTTTTGCTCTTCTGATCTCCTTCCTAATTATAATCCTGCTACCTTTATATTCTTCTAAGGATTCATTCAATCTCTCCTGTCTATACCTCACATATGCTTCCTTCTTTTTCTTAACCAAAACCTCAATTTCTCTCGTCATTCAGCATTCCCTACACCTATCAGCCTTTCCTGTCACCCTAATGGGAATATACTGTCCCTGGACTCTCATTACCTCATTTTTGAAGGCTTCCCATTTTCCAGTTGTCCCTTTACCTGTGAACATGTACCCCTAATCAGCTTTTGAAAGTTCTTGCCTCTCACTGCCAAAATTAGTCTTCCTCCAATTTAGAACTTCAATTTTTAGATCATTCTTTTCCATCACTATTTGAAAACTAATAGAATTATTGTCGCTCGCCCCAAAGTGCTCCCCCACTGACACCTCAGTCACCTTCCCTGCTCTATTTCCCCAAGAGTAGGTCAAGTTTTGCACCTTCTCTGGTAGGTACATCCACATACTGAATCAGAAAAGTTTCTTGTACACACTTAACAAATTCCTCTCCATCTACTTCCTTAACACTATGGCAGTCCCAGTCTACGTTCGGAAAGTTAAAATCCCCGACCATAACCACCCTATTATTCTTACAGTTAACTGAAATCTCCTTGCAAATTTGTTTCTCAATTTCCCGCTGACTATTAGGGGGTCTATGATACAATCCCAGTAGGGTGATCATCCCTTTCTTATTTCTCAGTTCCACCCAAATAACTTCCCTGGATGTATTCCTAGGAATATCCTCCCTAAGTACAGCAGTAATGCTATTCCTTATCAAAAATGCTACTCTGCCTCTTCTCTTGCCCTCCCCTTTCTATCTTTTCTTTAGCATTTGTATCCTGGAACAATAAGCTGCTAGTCCTGTCCATCCATGAGCCACATTTCTGAAATTGGGGTGGTATCCCAGTCCCATGTTCCTATTCATGCCCTGAGTTCATCTGCCTTCCCTGTTAGGCCTCTTGCATTGAAATAAATGCAGTTTAATTTATCAGTCCCCACCTTGTTCTCCACTTTGTCCCTGCCTGCCCTGACTGTTTGATTCGCTCCTTTTTCCAACTGTACCAGTCTCAGATTGGTCTCTTTCCTCACTATCTCCCTGGGTCCTATCCCCCCCCCCCCCCCCCCCACCTTACTAGTTTAAATCCTCCTGAGCAGCTCTAGCAATTCTCCCTGCCAATATATTAGTCCCCTTCCAATTCAGGTGCAACCCATCCTTCTTGTACAGGTCACTTTTGCCCCAAAGGAGATTCCAATGATCAAAAAATGTAAACCCTTCTCCCCTGCACCAGCTCCTTAACCACACATTTATCTGCTCTATCCTCCTATTCCTACCCTCTTAGTTCATAGCATCGGAAGTAATCCGGATATTACGACCCTCAAGTACCTCCTTTTTAAATTCCTGCCTAACTTTCTATATTCTTCCTTCAGAAGCTCTTCCTCTTCCTTTTCCCTTCCTATGTCATTAGTTCCAATGTGTACAATGACCTCCTGCTGGTCCCTCTCCCCTTTGAAAACTTTCTGCACTCTCTCTGAGATATCCTTGATCCTGGCACCAGGGAGGCAACACACCATTTTGATTTTTCACTGCTGGCCACAGAAATGCCTGTCTGTGCCTCTGACTAGAGATTCCCCTTTCACAATTGATTTCTTGGAACCTGTCCTTACAGCCAGTCTCGATACCAGAAACTTGGCTGTTTGTGCTACATTCCCCTGAGAATCCATCACCCCCTACATTTTCCAAAACAGCATACTTGTTTGAAATGGGGACAGCTGCAGAAGACTCCTGCACTACCTGCCTACCTCTCCTACCTTTCCTGGAGGTAACCCATCTAACCGATTGTATCTGCGGCTTTTCTCCCTTCCTATAACTGCCATCCTGAGCTCTTGTAAATTCCTTGTTGCCTCTAACTGCTGCTCCAACCGATCCATGAAATCTGATAGGATCCACAAGCAAAGACTCTTCCTGCATCATCAGTAACATGGAAACTCTCCCTAATCTCCCACATTTGACAGGAATAGTACATCACTCTTCTAAATCCATCTGTGCTCCTTCATAATGTATAGACACAGAAAATAACACCTTCTTTTTGCTCTGAAAAGCAGTGCTCCAGGCTAACTTAGTACTTATGGTTTATATTTTTAAAATTTAATCAAGAGACAGATCTCAATAAAACATATAATCAAGAAAGAACCAACTCTACTCACTATTGTAGACTTACAGAAAGGCTACACTTAAAAACTATTTACTTCTCTGTTCCTGTGCTGTGGGCTCTCTCTCTCACAGGTTCCTCCAAGGTCAACTAGGAATTTCACTGTTTGTTCATTTTCCCTAGATGCACTCCGATGTCTAGAGATACATGAACTCAAACAGCACAGACAGTAACTGTGCAGATTCATTGCTGTGTCAGTTAGTAGTATAGGTTCCTTTCTCTCTCTCCCTCACTGACCACGTGGTTGCTGCCTTTTGTCTGTCTTTGTCCTTTTAGAAGTGCCATCGTTTTGATTGATTTTCCCCAAAGTTCCGAAACAATGCAACAGCATTTAAAACAGTAATTACTGCTCCTGAAATTCAAGGAAATCACCTCCAACACCTAAAATAACTCAAAAAAGGAGCAGCTCTTACAGCCACAATTTTTTTCCATCCTCCATCTTAGATTACCCAGAATCCTCTCTCTTTAAGTTTGTATTCTTCTGTTCATGATTGTTGTTTTAAATTGAATTATTGTAGGGCTTGCTAGGCTCTGCATAGTATTACTTTTAATTTTCAGCATTTCTATAATCTCATTGAACTCTTCAATAAAGCTTTAAATTATTGTACTGGCTGTTCTGTAGCATTTTCGTGCTTTCAGGCCTTTTAAGTCAGTTTTTTTTTACAATATTGTGTCTCTGTACAACTTATTGGGTGAAAATTAATATTGTAAGAACTCACTTTTTAAAGAGTGTTTGTGTGCGTTTGCTGTTGTGACCATGATTTTTCTCCTCGTTAGTAAATAGTAAAATTGCTCTTCCCTTCACAAGTTTATATTTTCACTGTTTTGCTGAACTATTTAAATACATTTTAACTGTTACTTAAATAGAGAAAGATTGCAGAAAGCTGCAGAACAGAGGAATTCAGGACAGTATGTGCAAGAATCACAAAAAGCTAACATAGGAATTCAGCAGGTTAGAGGAAAAGCAAATGGAAGGCTGGTTTTATTTCACAGGGAATGGAATGTGAAAGTCGGCAGGTTTTGCTAATACTATATAAAGCATTAGTCTGACCACAGTTTGAAAACTGCGAATAGTTTTGGGTCCCTTTTGTAAAGAAAAGTATACTGGCATTGGATGCAGGTGTGTACTGCAGATGCTGGAGATTAGAGTCAAGATTAGAGTGGTGCTAGAAAAGCACAGCGGGTCAGGCAGCATCCAAGGAGCAGGAAAATCGACGTTTCGGGCAAAAGCTTGCTGTGCTTTTCCAGCACCACTCTAATCTTGATACTGACATTTGAGACTATCCAGAGAAGAGTCACTAAGCTGCATGGAGGACTCTGTTTTGAGGAAATGTTATCAGACCCAAAACGTTAATTCTGATTTATCTTCACAGATGCTGCCAGACCTGCTGAGCTTTTCCAGTAACTTGTTTTTGTTTCTGATTTACAGCATCTGCAGTTCTTTCAATTTTCATTTAGCTGTATGAAGGAACTGTCTTATGAGAAGCGTGAATAGATTGAGTCTGTACCTGTTGAAATTTAGAAGAATGGGAGGTGATTTCATTGAAACACACAAGATTCTTCGGGGACTTAACATTAGATGCAAAAAGGTTATTTCCCCTGTGGGAGAGTCTAGGACCAACCAGCATGGTTTCTCTTAATTGGTTGCTAAGTAGAAGTCAGCAGAGTCCCAGAGAATCATAGGGTACACTTTCAGAAAAGAAAAATTACAATGTTATGTTTTGTCTGAGGGTCATCACATCTCAGGTGAGGAACAGATTGAGAAGGTGAGGCCATTAAAAGATGGACAACACAATTTTTAATTCAGAACAATCACCAGCTAGCACAACATTTCTAGTCTTTGTCAGGATTCGATTGGTAAATGACGGGCACAGGTCTTAAACCAAAATCTTTGGTGGATCCCAAATAGATTTGTTTTGCAGAAGGTAAATCCAGGGATATCTGCCCTGTTCTACTTTCCCTCAAGGAAAGCAATGTAAGACTGAAGGTGGCAATATCTTTTCAACTGGTTTATGTCCCTTAGCTTATGTACCTTACAGAGCTTTTGCACCAGATCATACAAAAGCTGTTGAAGTGAGGATAGAGAACAGTAGGTCACAGATGAGTTCAATAGCTGAAATATACATGCCCTACAGTGGGTTCTTGAGATGCAGTAGTCACATTCTTTCCTCTGGGCCAGGAAGTCTCGTTCAAGTCTCACAAGTGTGTTTCATAACATATCTGAAACAGATTGATTATGAAAAGTGTCCATCAACTTGCTACATAGCTATAGCCATCTTGTTGTTGTTATCTCAATTTATCTTCATTAGTGAACAGGGAATAGACAGAATGTAAAAGATAGGTCATTTTCAGATTGGCAAGCTGTGGAATATCAGGGCTGCGGCCTCAAACTTTCCAATTTATGTCAACGACTTGGATGAAAGGAACAAAGGTATGGTGTCAATTTGCTGATGAAGTTACAGTGAATTTGCATTAACAAAACCCGTGTTATAGCAGAATGACCTGTACTTTGCTTCATCGGCAGAGCCAGAGCATAAAAAAGCAGGTCTGTCATATTGGATTAATATAAAATAGTGAGGCTATATTTTGAGTGAGTGCAGATTGGTCACAACTGTAGAGGAAGGATGTGATTGCACCAAGGGGAATGGAGATTTATTAGGATGCTGCTAAGACTGAAAACGTGCAGCTTTGAAGAAAGCTTGGATGGACTGAGATTTGTTTCCTCTGAATAGAGAAGACTGAGGAGAAATTTGATTGAGATGGATGAGGTTGGCAGGATCCTGTGATAGGTCAGTTGACGAGAGAGCCCAGATTTAACAGGATTAAGAAGATTAGCGAGGAGCAGAGAAATATTTTCATTCAGAGGGTTGACAGGATTTGGAATTCACTGCATGAAGGAATAGTTGAGGCAGAATCTTGAACTCATTGAATCACCTGAACTCCTACTACCTGGAAGGATATGTGCTGTCAAACAGGAATAGTTCATTCTGGGTAGTTCATTTTTCAGCAGGTTGCAGACACAATGGGCAAACTGAGTTCCACCTGTCCATTAAGGTTTTCTACATTTTAAAAGTATCTGTGAGAAAGAGGATATAGCGAGAGGATGGGCAACAGGCAATTACTCCTTTGGACAGCCAGAACAGATGGAATGTGCTGAATGACCAATGGCATCATAATTTTATGGATTCATTCTAAAACAAATTATGACACCAAGCCAGATCCGTAGATTCTGGGCCAGATGACCAAACATTTGGTCAAAGGTGTACATTTGATCAGGTCCCAAGAAAAGCAGCATTGAAAAGTATTGAGAAGGAATTCCAAAGCCTGGAGTTTGGGAACTGAACGCTCAGCCAGCAGAGTGATTGTGGTGACAGAAGATACAAAGATGGGAGGCATGCAGATATCTTGGAGGGTTGTGGGTCTAAAAGAAAATACCAAGACAGGAAGGGGTGAGGGTACAGAACAATTATGGGAGGCACATTGGCACAATGGTTAGCACTGCTGCCTCACAGCGCCAGACACCCGGGTTCAATTCCCGCCTCAGGTGACTGTCTGTGTGGAGTTTGCACATTCTCCCCGTGTCTACGTGGGTCCTCCGGGTACTCCGGTTTCCTCCCACAGTCCAAAAACGTGCAGGTTAGGTGAATTGACCATGCTAAATTGCCCGTAGTGTTAGGGGCAGGAGTAAATGTCTGGGAATGGGTCTGGGTGGGTTGCACTTCGGCGGGTTGGTGTGGACTTGTTGGGCCGAAGGGCCTGTTTCCACATTGTAAGTAATTTAATCTAAACTAAATTTAAAAACAAGCATTAGAATTTTAACATCAAGATGTAGCATGTCTTGGCCGGGAGCCAATACAGGTCAGCAAGATTGATGCTAGGATCTTCTACATTTTTGGATATAGTGTTGTACGCATGATCTATGTGTAGGTAATAAATTGGCTGATAGTGTCGTTAGTTAGTCATTGTGCAACCCTCAAAAGAAGCAGAGGTATCATTAAGGACAGCAGAAAGTTTGGCTATTTCAAGAATATTATCACTACAGTGGATATAGGGTGAGGGTTAGGAGATGGATTTCAATTACAAGAAGCATGGGCCATTTGAATCTGGTGACATCTGATCTGTTAGATGTGCCTTAGCACTATTATCTGCCATGCTGATATCTTTAGGAGGCTCATTAACATCCAATGCAGACTCAGCATAGTGAGAGCACAATCCCAAGAAAAATCCTTTCTGAAAAAATATTTTTATGCAACAACGGTTCAATCATGTTGCCCCTGGTTCTTTTTGCCAGACAGTAAATTACTACCTTGTTATTCGTGACCCTTCAACCAGTGAAAACAATTTACCTTCATTTATTCTACTGAAACTTTTCATTACTTTAAAATACTTCAAAACAGACCTCAGACTGGAGGTGAGGTTTTCCTTAGAGGAGGCGATAATTTTCATTCACCATAAACAACCCTCATTGACAATTCTACATTCAAATAGCTTGTCAAATAGCATCTTGTCAAATAGCACTGCTCTCCCCTGGCTTGCAGTTAGATGTCGCATTGTTAGCTGAAACAAAAATCTGTATTCAAGGAGTCATCAGATAAAACATCTCTTCTGTAAGAATCTTTGTATTCTCCTCTGTATAAGTCCTTTCTTTACAGTCAGAGTTAAAGCAGTTTCACAGACAATAACAATTACTTTTCTACTTACTACTTGTGTTCCAATAACCACCTGCAACTCCCCAAACATTAAAAAAAGTTCTCAACGTCTTGCTTCTCTAAACATCAAGTATTGAACCTAAATTATGGAGAAAACAGTTAAATGGGCTCCTCTCTAAACTAAAACTAGTCATTGTGCTGGGGGCCATCTTCAGTATCAGCAACAACATGCAATCACAAATTTCCTTTTACATTAAAAAAGCCTCAGGACTGGTCAGGGGAATATTACTAACATAAATTGATATAATCACAGCAATTAGGATCACTAACAGCTAGGTGAGAGGTTTTATGGAACAATTTCAAGAGAATGAGTTTGACTTAAGGAGGGAACTCCAGAGCAGCAGCTGAAGGCAGCACTGACAATGGTGCAGCAATGGAAATTAATTATGCACGAGAAGCATCCTAAATCATAGATATGATTTAGTCATTACAGCCATCAGCATTTTAAATAAAACTATGGTTCAGCACCTGTATGACAATTCACTAGGGGTTAATAGCTGAGGCGGCAGGAGTCTGTTTTTGACATGGGAATTTGGCCTGCATTGGTCATTCCCTCCTGACTTCATGGTATTTGGGTTATTTTTATCTAACATCATGGTTATTTGTTGAATAGTCATCTTTTATAGCCATTAAATCTGCTTTCTAGGGGTTCTGGCTGAGCTCTCTTCGATGGTGTAGATACTGACAAGGCTTCAACAGCTTAAGTGGGTTCTATCTGCACCTAATGATGATGCCTGCATACCTTCCAGCATGCCAGTGGACACTTTATCAGGAGTGACAATTTCCTTCCTAACTAAAAAGGCACAGTACCCTCATCCTTCCTAATATATATATATAAAAATCTCCAGTAAACCTTCCTTTATTTCATAGAGTAGACAGTAATCATAAAACCTGTCATTTGTACAATGCAGTCTTCTACCTCAGTGCCTGACAAGTTTACTCTTGCATTTTTGTTTTATTTTTAGTTTTATTTGCTTAACTAACATGGACAGTTGTCTTTTGTGGGAAATTACAAAACTTGATCCTTTTAGGGTATAGCCAGCAGAGGGAGCAGTTCACTGTACACAGATGAGCCAAGCGTGCCCATTAAAAAACACGACAAGTAGTCAGCATGCCAGGCAGCATCTGTGGCAATGACAAACAGTTAATGTTTTGTGGTAGTTTTGAGTTCAGAATTGGAAACCTGTTAGCAATGCCCAGGTTTTAAATTAAATAGAGAGTCAGAAAGAGGGGGTAGGAAAGGGAAAGACAAAACGTTGTGCTTATGCTTCTTAAATGCAAATAAATCACCAAAATGTCATTAATTCAATTCGAATCGACCACAAATAGAAAATGTTTCCTTCTCCACCCATAGTATCTGTGATAACCCTTTGAGAGTACAAAACACGATCTAATTGGGATTCAAAATGTACTTGACTTAAAGTTAAAAGGAACCATGCTAGTTTAAAACATGTCAATGTCTAAAGACTAGGAAATCGACTGTTTAGACTACAGAGCTATTCAATAACATTGTCAGCATCTAAGAAACAAGGAGTGAAACACACTTCCCATTCCCTCCCAATAATTTCCCCACATCTTCTGTTTCAAGTTTAACAACAATTACTCTTACTCATGATTGTGTTACCACCTGATCTTTGAATCACAGGTTAGAAGGTAATCTGACAATCTTCAATGGTCCAGTCACCAAATCCTTATTTGATAGCACATCAATTGCTTTCTATTTTATCTCCTCCCTGCCCCCAAGAAATCCCTCTAAGAGAACATGACAGTCATTTTTTTTTTGAAAGTGGAGAATCAGTTCCTGGGAGAAAGTCGAAAATAGGCTTATAAATACACATACTGTCGTATTCTTAAAAGCCATCTGAGGAAGTGCAACATATGCAGATACAGAGGGAAATGGTTTCAGTTCCCTTATAATGAATAAAACAAATAGTATGCAGGCTATCATAACATGTGAGGATTACTGGCAAGGCTCAATACCCTCAAGAAAGTGGTAGTGAGCCATTTTCTTGAATTTCTGCAGTCCATGTTGTGTGCGTACATGGTTAGGAGCTATTTGTGGTTTTCTATTGGACTGCTAGTATTTTGCCTCAAAGTGAAATAACAGCAACGTAGTTCTAAGTCAACGTGGTGTGTGAAGCTTCAGAAGCAGCCTGCAGATTTGGAAGATGCTGTTGAAAGAAGCTTGGTGTAGTGGGGAAAAGCCAGGCTTCCTATTTAATTGTTAATGGCATCTTGGCACAGGGCAATCTACACAACAACCAACTGTTTAACTAGAACAGATTAGAGTGTCCTGATGCTCCCACAGGCAAACTGACCAAAAAAACATCCAAAATTACTAATATGAAGTATTTAATCAATATACTGACAGGCAAATATAAACTGTGGAAGATTATCCCACTAAGAAACTCATGTCATTCAGGGAGGGGGTGAGCAGTTGCCACATGCTGACCTCAGAAAAACTGAAAATATCCAGTAAGTCTGGTAACATCGGGAGACAGCAACCGAGGTAGCAATTCTGATTAATGTCCTTTTATCAGATTTCCAGCCGTTCTAGTATCTTGCTCTGACTATATACTGCTATTCAAGAAAACCAGCCATTGCAAAGATGATTCAAATAAACAGGAAAAGAAAAGATATTTTGTTTTATATTTCAACGAATACATGAAAAATAACACACAAAAATTAAGCCAAGTCACAGTTAGAAATTTAACAATCCCTGCAGTCACCATCTGTTAAACAATAGCATTTGGAAAAGCAAATTTGGGTTCCAATAATTATGCATTATGTTAGAAGGTATCCGGTATTATGCATTAACAGAAGGGCATCCAGACTGTAGCTGATCATTACTTCGTCCATCATTAACCTCCGTTTTCATCTTCATTTTTAAATCACCAACCTGGAACGGGAAAAAAATACATTACTTCAATGTGGTCTTGTCCCAATCCTTCAAACAAAAAGCAACCCTCATTCCTTTTCTTCCCGATACCTTCATACTATACTCACAGCAAAAATGTACATCTGGTCAAACAGATTCATGTACAATAGACATTGGTTTGAGACAACACTCCAGTGTTAGGACAATACGAAACAAGACCTGCTCCCACCTGACAATAACCAAAAATAGTGTCTTATTTTGGTGAGGTGCCACAGGAAGCTGGGTTTTATATTGTTCAGGACTTCCCAAAACTGGATGAAACCTTTCTCTGCATCTGCTTTATATGTGGGTGGAGGCTTCCATCACAATAAGTTTAATGTGTACAAGCAAGTTGATTTTAAAAAAAATTGAGAGCCTCTCATGATGACTGTGTCTGTACGTCTGAGCTGGGATGTCCAGGGATGTGTGTGTCATAACATTTAGAGTTCAAGAATAACTTCAAAATTACTCCATTTCCAAATCCCTATCCCCTGGAAAATAGGTTTTTAAACTAGAATAGATTAATGTAGAAAATAATTTTCAGTTAGTGTTGAAATAATGGAAGAATGTATCTGCCAAGACATGATTTTTGCTTGAGAAGTGGTTATATCTACACCTATAGCACCCATCCATCTACAATTCTGTACAGGCCAGTCATCTTGGGGGTCGGAAATGCTATACTTTTTCCTTGCTTCAACCTCGGAATTGTCCTTCTTGGAGCTTCTATTACTCCCCCCATTCCCAATGATTCATCCTCTGTCCAATACCTGGTGAGATAACATCATGAAATAAGGGCTCCAAGGCAGTGTCCTTACTCTGTGTAATAACTGAAGAAATTGAACATTATCATCATGTAGTTTATCTTCATAAAATGAAAGTCATAACATGAATTGATGTCAGGATATATATTCCACAGCTATAATAAACTTGAACCTATTAGTAAAGGTAACAAATCAAAAACTCTGAACATTAATTCTATGGCAGTAGATTGCCTTCTCATCATCACAGAATCCCTAGAGTGTGGAAACAGGCCATTTGGTCCAACAAGTCCACACCGACCCTCCAAAGAGTATTCCACTCAGACCTATTTCCCTATTACTTTACATTCCCCTGACTAATGCACTTAGCCTACACATCCCTGAACACAACGGGCAATTTAGCAGGTCAGCTGACTTGGCCAATAACAAGTCAGCTGACCTGCACATCTTTGGATTGTGGGAGGAAATTGGGGCACCCAGGAGGAA
This sequence comes from Chiloscyllium punctatum, assembly GCF_047496795.1. Classification (NCBI taxonomy): domain Eukaryota; kingdom Metazoa; phylum Chordata; class Chondrichthyes; order Orectolobiformes; family Hemiscylliidae; genus Chiloscyllium; species Chiloscyllium punctatum. The sequence continues at coordinate 50,762,518 of NC_092770.1, forward strand.
ACCCACGCAGATCCAGGCAGAATGTGCAAACCCTACACAGTCGCCCCAGGCTGGAATCGAGCCTGGGTCCCTGGCGCTGTGAGGCAGCAGTGTTAACCACTGAGCCACAGTGCTACCTTCTCTGGCTTAAGTGTTCAAAGCTCAGCTGGTTCACATTTAAAAATTAGAATAACTATTCAATGCCAACGACTAAAAAAAAAAGTTACACACTTTCCCACAAACAAGATAACAGCTCAGTGACTTTGGTGGATTAAGGCAAGAGCAGAAGGTTTGTCAGCAGCTGTCTGACTGGTCCCAAAGAACCAATGGATGCCAAGTAGCAACCGTGTTTCCGACTTGCAAATTACCAACCTAACCAGATTGGTTCCAAGTTCCTGACTGGATCGAGCATTAGAACAGTTGTTAAAAAAAAAAGACCCATTTAGACATGTTGTTATATGACACACATGCAGGGCTGGTGCAACATGAACCTGACATTCCAGGCCAGTGATACTGACGTAATCATCACAAAAGAGGCTTTCAATTTTTTTTAAATCAACTCGCTTGGACATATTAAGTTATGACCTATGGAACAAGTGTGACTTGAACTTGGATATTTTGGCCCAGAGGTAGGGCCACTACCATGGCATCACCAGAGCCTCTATCCTGACATTTCTTTTAAACCAGACAGAGATAAACCACCATCTCATTCATGTAAATTTCTGATGACCAATCTGCATTGATTTGCCTGTGTCAGTATAAATAAGCCTAGTATCCAAATTAGGAAGGGATTTTTCATTTGTTTTCATAAAACCCTCAGTAAAAAGTAAACAACTCTGGAAGGGATAAATTCCATGCTTTGGTGTGTAACATCTTTCACACATAATGGCTACATGAGCTTGGCCAGAGGCACCAGAGCCCCACTCTACCCAGTAAGGAGGGAAGAGACCATGAGAATAGCTGATCTTCTCAAGCGATCCAAAGCAAGCACAACGGTTTTCAAACTCAGACTTCAAGAACTGAAGCGCTTGAATCACCTTCAAAATAAAATGAAACTGCTAAGTTCATGAGGTTGTCACAACAATTGGATGTATCATTATTTCACTAAAATGGAATCTTAGTGAATGACTTATGACTGCAGTTCATGGGGATCCAAATGCTGCAAAGTGCTGACAGGTTTTCTTAATCCAAATGCAGGGTTTGATCCCTGAACCTCTATAACACTTGATCAGAACAGGAGAGATTCTCAACACACAGCAACGCAAGAACACGTAACAGTAAATCAAGGCGTACACATTTACATCACTTGGAGCTTTGCAACATGTTACTCTGAAGCTTGAGCAGGTGCAATAGTAGACTGGTAACGCTGTTGGTCAGTTGGCTGCGGAGGATGAGGTTTGCTTGCTTTTGAATAGATACTTTCAGAATAATCCTGGTTTCTCACATGAGTGGTGTAGCTTCTTGGAACAGGCTGCTGCTCCAGTGTAGCTAATTCTTTTGTCCCCCTGTAGGAGAGAGATTAAACATGGATTGAAAAGTACAATTTCAGTAAATCCATTGTTTCAGTGAGTCACTAGAGATATGATAGATTGGTACGTATGTGTGTACACACACAACACACATACCCCAAAACATGGAACTGACAGTTGAGCATTACGTAAACATCCTGGCAAGGTTAAGTATAACCTCACTGTCAATCAAAACATTTCCACCTGACTGTAGCTGCATCAGTGACTGATTCATTATAGCCAGAAATAAACTGTTTCAACATGGCGAAAAAAGGTAAGTAAAAAAAGGTTTCAACTGCTCTGTGGATACAGTGGTACAGTGATTGTGATAATCTAAAAATGGGATGAAATTCAGCAGAAGTGAAGTAAAATCCCACCATGGCATTTCCAAAATTTATATTTAACTAACATTTCCAAAAGCGCACGAGCAATAGTGACTGTATAGCTGCCAGGTTGTCCATGTGGCTGATCAATGCACTTTGGAGGAGGAAACAGCAATCCTTGCCAACTAAACTCAAGCCAGGATGGAAAATGTGCACAGAAGAACAGGAGTATCTTTCTGATCACTGTCCAGTGATCCCTGAAGGGGATGAGATCTTGGAGACCAGGTTGAGCTTAGCTGGAACATCCAGCAGTTTCTAAACACAGAAGGAAGATGGAGGGGAGATGTGGAAACTAGTGAAATCGACATTGATGCCATATGATTGGAGAGTACCAAGGCAGAAGATGAGGCATTCTTCCTCCAGGCTAGGATTTGGTGACGGAAGAGGCCCAGGACTTGCATGTCCTTGGTGGAGTGGAAGGGGGAGTTGAAGTAGTCAGCCACGGGCAGTGGGGTTATTTGGTGTGTGTGTACTGGAGATGTGCTCTGAAATGATCTGTGAGTTGGCGTCTTTTCTCCCCAGTGTAGAGGAGACCACATCGAGGTGCTTGGATATGCAGGAAAATCTCTGCCAGATGTGGAAGGATCCTTTGGGGCCTTGGATGGAGGGAAGTGAGGAGGGAAGGTGTGGGTGCAGGTTTTACACCTGTTGTGCCATTGGCACCAGCATGGGCCCCAGCTATGCCTGCCTCTTCGTCAGATATGTGGAACAGTTCATCTTCCGCAGCTACATCGGCACCATTACCTACCTTTTCCTCCACTACATTGATGACTGTACCGGTGCTGCCTCGTGCTCCCATAAGGAGGTTGAACAGTTCATCAACTTCACAAACACCTTCCATCTTGACCTCAAGTTCGCCTGGACCATCTTGGACACCTCCCTCCCCTTCCTGACCTCTCCATCTCCAGTTCCAGTGACTGACTCAACACAGACATCTACTACACCTCATCTTCTGACTTGGAACCCTCCAACCACATGGCATTAACATTGATTTCACCAGTTTCTTCAACTCCCCTCCCCCTACCTCATCCCAGATCCAACCCTCCAACTCGGCACCACCATCTTGAACTGTCCTACATGTCCATCTCCCTTCCTGCCTATTTGCTCCACCCTCTGCTCTGACCTATCACCATCACCCCCACCTGCATCTACCCATCACCTTCCCAGCTACCTTCCCCCCACCCTCCTATTCATCTCTCAGCATCCTCCCCACCCCCAACATTCCTGAAGAAGGGCTTATGCCTGAAACATGGATTCTCCTGCTCTTCGGATGCTGCCTGACTCGCTGTGCTTTTCCAGTGCCACTCTTTTCAACAAAAATTTAAGACTGTCACTGTTCTTTCATACTGCTTTGGCAATACTCACCAGAACTTGTAGGTCAGAATGATGGCAAAGGCACAGAGAAGTAGAAAGAGGAGGATGGAAAGAATCGTTGTGATGACCACCATTCCTCCTGTCCTCCCACCCGGTGAAGCATTAAGACCGGTAGGCTCAAAAACTAGAAACAGAGAAAAAGTGTTACAAACTGATCACGTGCACGAACACTTGTCCCCTGGATACATTCAGGAATTAGTCTTAAGAAACAAAATGGTGCAGCTACTTAAGAAATGAAACAAATCCCTGGCAATGGTGATGTTGGCTTTGTTTTGGGAAAGTGGTAAAAGACAAATAGAATGGAGTTTGGGTAGAACACCATCGAAACAAGAACAATAAAGTTTAGGTTACAACTCATCTTTATACATGCTGCATACAAATATTAGAAATAATCCCACACTTTATTTTGCTTGAAGCATTTAATTAAATTGCAAATATAATTTACATTTAAATTTCTTTTAAACCAAAAACTTCAAAACATTAAGTTATTTCAAGTAATTCTCCCTATAATTATAATTGCATTATTTCCCCGTATAGCTCCAATGAGATTTCACAGCACCAGCTTTCTTTACTGTAATCAATATAGAGTCTTAGAGATGTACAGCATGGAAACAGACCCTTCAGTCCAACTCATCCACGCTGACCAGATATCCTAAACTAATCTAGACACATTTGCCAGCATTTGGCCCCATATCTCTCCAAACCCTTCTTATTCATATACTCATCCAGGTGCTTTTTAAATGGTGCATCCTCAGGCAGCTCATTCCATACACAATTTACAAGGATGTTGCCAGGGTTGAAGGATTTGAGCTAAACAGAGCAGCTGAATAGGCTGGGGATGTTTTCCCTGGTGCAGAGGCTGAGGGTATAGAGGTTTATAAAATCATGAGGGGCATGGATAGGATAAATAGATAAGGTCTTTTCCTTACGGTGGGGGATAAGTTTAGGGTGAGAGGGGAAAGATATAAAAGGGACCTAAGACGCAATTTTTTCACATAGAGGGTGGTGCCATTGATATCCATTTCCTCTTTTCCAAAGTTCAGTCCTCCCAAACTCAACTCTTTAGCAACAAATAGTCAAACAAGGTTTACAGCAGATAATTCAAAACCTGCACAGGAGTTGTGTCACAATGCAGTATCAACATTTCAGTGTCAAGTATAGCCAAAAGTTTCCACAAAATATTTCAGAAATTATCAGGCACATTTGTTAGCAGCACATTATATGTATGAGATAACTTTAAAACTTTATGGGTGGCACGGTGGTTAGCACTGCTGCCTCACTGCGCCAGAGACCCAGGTTCAATTCCCACCTCAGGCAACTGTCTGTGTGGAGTTTGCATATTCTCCCTGTGTCTGTGTGGGTTTCCTCCGGGTGCTCCAGTTTCCTCCCACAGTCCAAAAGTGTGCAGGTCAGGTGAATTGGCCATGCTAACTTGCCCGTAGTGTTAGGTGAAGGGGTAAATGCAGAGGAATTGGTCTGGCTGGGTTGCTCTTCGGAGGGTCGGTGTGGATTTGTTGGGCCGAAGGGCCTGTTTCCACACTATAAGTAATCTAATTTCTAGCCCAGTGCTGCCCCGGTGAATATTTCACTTGACAAGATATTTAGAAATTCACAAAATATTCAGTGTTCTTCTGGAAGCCAAGAAAAATCTGACACTGCAAAATTATTGCCTAAAATCTCCAGTCTTTTATTTACATCCAATTATCTGCACACTTTTAGAATTGACCCAGCTTTCTTTTAGAAGCATCTTTTATTAATTTATTTCACTTAAGCAATGTATAACAAGCCTGGCCACACCATGTCAAAGAATCAGCAAATCTTTCCAGTGCGTTCAGAACATGCTACACAGTGCAGTCCATTTCAAAATTTGTACTACTGATCAGTACTCATTAAACAGGTTCAGTTAGGTCATGCTACTCCTCACCAAGCTGAACAAATACCCAATGATGAACACTAACCTCGGAGAAGGGAGATGGGCTCTGACCAGTTTGTTTCAGTTTCAATTACATTTGTAGATTTATTTCGCACAGCATACTTGAATCTGTGAGATTTGAAAAGAAAAGGTTAAAAGTAGATGTACACATTGATTTAATTTTACTGGCAAGTCAATGGCCAACCAAGAATCAATGCTCAAATGTACATGTCTCTGATCTACAGGTGATGCTGCTATACTTCTATACTCTCACAACAGTTTTTCTTCAAGTGATTGTTATATTTATCAATCCAAATAATTGACTGGAAATTCCTCATATTCCTATTGCAACAACATCAGGCAGATGGACCTCATAGAATATAGATTCCCTGATTGGATCAGATTAACAGCCCCAACCAAGTAGCTGACAGATATAAACAGGAGCATCCTGCCCCTCTTCCACGGTTACGTTAGGGCCCGGGTGTCTCTGGAGAAGGAGCACACGGTGTCCACCAACACCCTGGAGTTGTTCAGGGAGAGGTGGGCGCCACAGGGAGTGGAGTGTATTATTTCCCCCTCCAACTCTATTTTGATTTAATCCCTGCCCTCCCCTTCACTGATTGATCACACAGCATTGCCCTTTGACGTGAAGGGCACTGCTTGTCACTGGCCACTTGGGTGTTTCTTTTCTTCCTGGTGGTGGAAATTAAATAAAGATTTGTACACCTTGTATCTTTCATTATGTCTCTCACCTGCACAAAAAAAAGAAAAAAAACACTCTAAAAGCTGGTTCTGAGGAAGCTGGATCAGTGTCAAGGACTCTGCCAGTGTAAAGAATGGGTGACTTGGTGTAGAGTTATTTCCATCCTATCCCACTTTTGTTGTGGGAATTCACTGGTGAAAGTAGAATACATCAGTAATACATCTTTCAGGGTGCCATAAGATGTTAGGTAATGGACTTTTAGCTAAGCTATGATCATTCTAGTCCAAAACACCTGTACCCTGGACCAAAAGCAACAGTAATTTTTCACTATGGAATAATTTGAAGTTTGCCTTATCCATTCAAGTTATTACTGAATCGGGTCAAATGGATTTTAATTTCATATCTGCAAAAGTATCCTTATTACAAAGAAATGAAAACAAAGTTCTGGAGGAACTCGGCAAGTCTGGCAGTATCTGTAGAAATGACGTTTTGGGCAAAAGCCCTTCTTCAGGAAGGCCCGAAACGTCGATTCTTCTGCTCCTTGGATGCTGCCTGACCTGCCGTGCTTTTCCAGCAACACATTTTCAGCTCTGATCTCCAGCATCTGCAGTCCTCACTTTCTCCTAATATCTGTAGAAAGACAAACTAAATTAATGTCTAGCTGACTGATATTTCTTCAGTTCCATTACGCACTACTCTCTTTCCCCTGAGAAATATGATGTCAGACCGAATGTGTTTCTCCTGTGCTTTCTGATTTGAAGACCATATGACATGGACACAGAGGTAAGAGCAGAAGAAGATTGGCCTACCCATCGAGTCAGCTCTGCCATTCAACAAGATCATGGCTAATCTGGTATTCATTAACTCCACTTTCCTGCCTTTTCCCTTTAACCCTCGATCCCCACAATGATTACAAATCTATCTGTCTCAGCCTTGCATATATTTAATGACCCAGACTCAACAGCCATCTGTCGTGCCTGGCCTTCCACTGAAATTGTGCCCATTGATCCTAGACTCTCCCATTAGGGAAAACAACTCTCTACACCTGCCCTGTCAAGCTTCTCTGAATCATACATGATTCAATATGATCACTTCACATTCTTCTGAACTCCAATGAGTACAAAATCAACTTCCTCAGCCTCTCCTAATGAGAACCTAGTGAACTTTCTCTGGATTGCCTTCAATGTCAGTATATCTCTCCTTAGGTAAGGTGACTGAAACTGTTTACAGTATTCCACCCGTGATTGAATAGGTATCTTGTTTGAATTTAGCAAGACTTCCCTATTTTAACACTCGCATCTAGAAAGAACTGATAGAGGAAGTGGTGGATGCAGGTACAGTTACAACACGACTAGATTAAGTTAGGATATCTGGTAGGCACGGATGAGTTGGACCAAAGGTTCTGTTTCCATGCTGTAATACTCTACGACTGTATAAAAAAGACGTTTGGATAAGTACATATATAGGAAAGGTTTGGAGGGATAGGGTCAAACGCAGGCACATGGGATTAGTTTAGATTGGGAACATGGTCAGCATGGATCAAAGGATCTGTTTCCATGCTGTATGACTGTATGATTCTATGATTTGAAATACAGGCCAATTTTCTATTTGCCTTCCCTCTCACCTGGTAAGCTTGGATGCTAGATTTTGGTGATTGGGCACAAGGACTGGGAAAGTCCCTCTGTGCTACAGTTTTCTGTCGTATTTACCATTTACAAAATATTCAGCTCTTCTATTCTTCCTAGCAAAATGCATAATCTCACACTTTCCCATGTTATATTTCATCTGCCAAGGTTTTGCCCACTCATTCAATATATAGATTCTACAGAGTTTTATAGATTCTATCATTCCCGCCATTTGCCTTCCCGCCTACTTATATTATCCACAAATCTGGCAATAGTACGTTCACTTCCATCATTCAAGTCATCCATAAACATTGCAAATAATTGTGGCCACACTACTGATTCCTGTAGCACTCCACTAAGCTACATGTTGCCATCCTAGAAATGCCCCCAACTCTGTCTTCTATTAGTTAGCCAATCCTTCCAATGATGTAGAATCTTATAGATGGACATAGAAGATGCTGAGGGGTAGAAAATATTGTTGTGAGTTGTATATAGACCCTCAAACAGTAGGGGAGATATAAGGGAAGGCATTAAACAAGAAATCAGAGAAGCATGCAGTCCGAGTATACCTGTAATCATGGGTGAATTTAATTAATGTAAAGATTGGACAAACCAAACTAGCAATGATATTGTGAAGGAGGATTTATTTTTGCAACCAATACATTGAGGAACTAACCAGAGAACAGGCTCTTCCAGATTTGATACTGTGCAATAAAAATTGATAAATTAACAATGTTCTTCCTTGGGTCAGAGCAACTACAATATGATAGAATTCTTCATTAAGACTGAGAATGAAGTAGTCAAATTTGAAACTAGGGTCCTGAATCAAAATAAAGGGAACCATGAGCGTATGAGGCACAAATTGGCAAGGATGAATCAGGGAGTCTTATTAAGCAGTTTGATGATAAATAGGCAATGGCTAATATGAAAAGAATGGGTGCATTAATTACAACAATTACTCATTTGTGCCTAGTGCGAAAATAACATGGCTTACAAAAGAAATTAGGGATAGCATTAGATCCAAAGAGGGATGTATAAAATTGCCAAAAAAAATGAGCTGCTAGCCAGAGGATTGGGAGCATTTTAGAATTCAACAAAAGAGAACAAATAATTTGATCAAGGAGATGGGGGGGGGGAAATAGAGAGAAAGTAAAGTTACAGGAAACATAAAAACACATAAACACTTCCTTGAATAGAAGATTAGTAAACACAAATCTAGTCCCTTACAATCAGAAGCTGTGGAAATTATAATAAGGGATCAAAGAAATGGCAGAAGATTTGAGGATCTAAGGGTGAGAGTCAGAGAGTCATAGAGATGTACAGCTTGGAAACAGACCCTTCGGTCCAACCTGTCCATGCTGACCAGATATCCCAACTCAATTTAGTCCCACCTGCCAGCACCTGGCCCATATCCCTCCAAACTCTTCCTATTCATATTCCCATCCAAATGTCTTTTAAATGTTGCAATTGTACCAGCCTCCACCACTTCCTCTGGCAGCTCATTCCATACACGTACCACCCTCTGCGTGAAAAATTTGCCCCTTAGGTCTCTTTTTTTATCTTTACCCTCTCACCCTAAACCTATGCTCTCTAGTTCTAGATTCCCTGACCCCAGGGAGAAGACTTTGTCTATTTACCCTATCCATGCCCCTCATAATTTTGTAAACCTCTATAAGGTCATGCCTCAACCTCCGACGTTCAGCCTCTCCCTATAGCTCAAATCCTCCAAACCTGGCAACATGCTTGTAAATCTTTTCTGAACCCTTTCAAGTTTTACAACGTCTTTCCGATAGAAAGGAGACCAGAATTGCATGCGATATTCCAACAGTGGCCGAACCAACGTCCTGTACAGCCACAACATGACCTCCCAACTCCTGTACTCAATACTCTGACCAATAAAGGAAAGCATACCAAACTCCTTCTTCCGTATCCTATCTACCTGTGACTCCACTTTCAAGGAGCAATGAACCTGCACTGAAGAAAATCAGTATTAGAAAGAATATGGTGTTAGGGAAATTAATGGGGTTAAGAGGCTGACAGTTCACCAGGGCCTAATATTCTACATTCCAGAATACTGAAGTGGCCCTGGGAATACTGGGTGCATTAGTGGTCATCTTGCAAAGTTTATAGACCAGGGTGTGATTCCTGCAAAATTGAAGGGAAATGTCACATTGCAATCTAACAAGGAAGTGAAAAACAATTACAAACCACTTGGCCTAACATTAGTTGTGAAAAAAGTGCTGGCGTCTATTATAAAAAGTAGAACATTTAGAAAGCATGAATGGGATTGGACAAAGCCAGTATGTGTTTATGAAAGGCAAATCATGCTTCACAAATTTACTGGGGTTTCTGAGGATCTAATTAGTAGAACAGATCAGTGGGAACCAGTTGATGTTGTGTATTTGCACTTCCATAAGGCTTTTGAAAAAGGTCCCAATAAGAGGTTAGTGTACAAAATTAATCACATGCGATAGGGGTAATATATTAACAGAGATTAAGCTTGGGAATCTTTTTCCAAGTGGCGGGCAGTGATTAGTAGTACCTTAAGTATTAGTGCTTGGGCTCCAGCTATTCATGATGTATACAAATGATGAGGGAATCAAGTGCAACATTTCCAAGTTAGTTTAGGACACAAAACTGAGTGGGATTGAGAATTGCAAGGCTTCAAGGTGATTTAGACAAGTTGAGTGAATGGGTAAACATATGGCATAAACGTAATTAAATGCGAAGTTATATATGCGATATGAAAAGTGAAAAAGCAGACTATTTATTTAATGATGTATTGGAAAATGTAGATGTGCAAAGGGACCTGAGTGATCTGCTGAAGTACACTGGCTGATGAGATGGGCAGGCACAACCGTCGGTACTTAAAGCACATTGTTCTCCTTCTGAGGCAAATTCCCAGTTTGAACCATAATCAGCCTTTGGTTCAGTCACTTGGAGTCTCCAACCTAATTTTCTTCCCATTTCCCCACAAGATACTGTATCTTGCTTTTTGTATAAACAACTTCACAACAATTAAACAATCAGGAACATTTCTGTCTGCTGGAACTGGTGTATAATTCATCCCACAGTTCCTACAAGGAAGGATTTAAATATTTTACCTGTATGTTGCATTGGCTTTGAGTGGTGCATTACAATTCTCTGGAGGGTTGTTGACTTCGTTCAAACACTGGACATCATTTCCAACTCTGAAGAGATATTTATCGATCTCAGCTTGGATTCTTGCAGGATCAGTGCTCGCCATGAAAGGTAAAGAGGTACATATAGGGATGGTAAAGTTGGCAGCACGATAAGGCCCAGTGGCTCCTCCTTCTGTTTGTTGATAACTTCTGATCACACTGCCAATTTTTTCTGGGAGTGCTACAAATAGAATTATTATTAACATCAGCTCAGCTGTTTGGTGTATTTAGTTTTCCTGACAACCCTAACTGATAAAAAGGTAGCAAATTTTGAAACAGAAGTTACTGTTAGAATATAGATTATCACCATCCTGTAGGTGAGAGAAGGAGACTAATCACAGGCAATTGAAATTACTTGTTCCTGTTCTTAACTTATGCTAAGAAAATTACTGCAGATGTTACAAAAAAAAGTGCCTTACCCTTGTATTGCACGTCAGTACTATTGGTAAGACTAGAATTTGTTACCCATCTCTAATTGCTCTTGAACAAGGTAAAGGTGGCAGATTTCATTCCCTTAAAATGGGAAATTTGTAAGCGAGATGGGTTCATGACAATCAAAAACAGTTTCAATATCAACCATTAAATGAGACTAGGTTTAAATTCAATGAATAAAAGAAACCTAGAATTAAAATTCCATGAGTCATGGTGGGATTTGAACCCATGTTCTCAGAGCATTAAGGTTATTGGTCTAGAGATGTTGCTACTATTCCAGCACCCTTCCATAAAAATGTCAAGGTGTACCAATAGCGTGAACCTGAAGATCAGGATCAGTACCTCAGTAAAAGCAACCTTTGTCCTAGAACAACCTACATTTTCCAATAAAAGTGTGCTAACCATTACCTAATGCAGAATAGCATCACATGGCTTACCAAATGCTACTTTAATGAAGCACTCTTACTGCAATAGGTGTACTTTGGCAACCAATCACTATTTCAAAAAAATGTGTAGTTGGACATCTCTACCCTCAAAACAAAACCACAGCTCAAATGCCTATTTTCCTGCTTAAAACGGATAAAACCTCAAAGCATTTTATTATTCATCCACAAGACAGATCGAACATGAAAACTCACCAATGGGTTGGTTAGTAATGTTTTACAGAGCTGGCACAATACAGGTATCCCCCGCTTTTCAAACATTCATTTTACACCACTCCGTTTTCATGAAAGACCTGCATTAGTACCTATTTTTGTGAATCCGAAGGGGATTTTTACTTTAACGAAAATGGTGAAATTTTTCCCATAATAATCAAGCATCTTTGCTTTATGCCATTTTCAGTTTATGAAAGGTTTCCTGGGAACGGTCTACTTTCAGGTAGCGGGGGATACCTGTACTCGAATTTTTTCAGACTCTTTAAATAACGGGAGTGAGGACTATTGTGCCATGGTGGTAATGGCTCCATCTCTAAGCCAGGAGGCCTGGGTTCAAGCCCTACCTGCTCCAGAGGTGTGCAAGCATATCTCAAAATGGTTTGATTTAAAACTACCGCAACAGGAAGATCAGAATTTTCCTCTCGCCATTAGGAAGACTAAAATCAATTCCTTCATTTCCTCACTAATAAGTCCATCTTTCTCTCTCAGGTAACAGTCTGAGGTTAATACTTTCCATTTACAACTGTCAAATTTGATCTTAAGATGAGCTTTCATTTTCACATTGTTACCACCAACAAGACCTCCTACATGCAGAAGACTAAGAGAAAGACTTGCAATGAAACATCCACAGTGCTTCACAGTGATATTTTTAAGGCCAAATATGACACCAAATCACAAGGAGATATTGGGTCAGATGACTGAAAGCTCTTGTTAAAATGTACTTTTTCATACGGTCTTAAGAGGAAAGCAAGGGGAATGGTGTCAGAAGTGTCCAAGAGCTTGGAGCTTCAGCAGCTGAAGGTGCGGTTTTAATATTGGGAAGGTACAAGAAGCTAGAATTAGGGGAGTGCCAATATCCCTCTGGGTTGTGTAGCTGGAGGAGATAACAGGGGTACAAGAGTGGGGGCCATGGAGCACTTTGAAAACTGAGAACTGTTTTTGATTGAGTGTGAACATAGGCCAGCACGACAGTGTGATGATATCATTGGACTAGTAATCCAGAACCCCGGGTTAATGTTCTAGGCACTTGGGTTTAAATCCCACTATGGCAGATGGTGACATTTGAATTGAACTTTTAAATAAAACATCATTTGCCGGGAAGAACATCTGCTTTACTCACCTAATCTGGCCTACATGTAACACCACATCCCCAGCAATGTGTGAATGATCAGGCAATCTGTTTGTTGAGACATTGAGGGATAAATATTGGCCAGGATACTAGCTCTTCATTAAAAGTAGTGGAATATTGCCACAGGATATTTTACATCCATCCAAGCCAGGATTTCCATAACAACTCATCCCCTGCGGAAGATTTCAAATAGGACGTTGCTACCTCCAGCATGGACTTGACCGTTCTGAGCATGACTGCCGATCTCCCACATGCCATTCTCCATAGTCAGCCTCATTCAGAACTCTGTTGCTCATGTCTTAACTTGCCTTGAGCATCACTCCCCTGTTACGCCATGCATTGTTCATAGAACATGGGTGTCAGTGGTTAAGCCAGCATTTATTGCCAAGCTCTGATTGCCCAGACACCAACTAAGAGTCAACCACATTGCTGGGGATGTAGTTACATGAAGGCCAGACTACGTGAGTAAAGCAGATGTTCTTCCTGGAGAATGATGTTTTATTTACAACAGTCAGCAGTGGTGATATTTTCACACTCAGGCTAGCTTTTTGTTCCAGATTTTTAAAAGTTCAATTCAAATGTCACCACATGCCAGAGTGGGATTTAAACCCAAGTGCCTAGAACCTGCTGTGCTTTTCCAGCAACACATTTTCAGCTCTGCCTAGAACATTAACCAGGGGTTCTGGATTGCTAGTCCAATGACATCATCACACTGTCTTGCTGGCCTATGTTCACACCCAATCAAAAACAATTCACATTTTACAAAGTGCTCCATGCCCCCCACTCTCTGTACCCCTGTTATCTCCTCCAGCCACACAACCCAGAGGGGTATTGGCACTCCCCTAATTCTAGCTTCTTGTACATCCCCAATGTTAAAACCGCACCTTCAGCTGCTGAAGCTCCAAGCTCTGGGACACTTACTGACACCTTTCCCCTTGCTTTCTTCTTAAGAGCGTATGAAAACGTATATTTTTAACCAGAGCTTTCAATCATCTGACCCAATATTTCCTTGTGATTTGGTGTCATATTTGGCCTTATAAATATCACTGTGGATGTTTCATTGCTTTGAAGATGTTATTGTTATCTCAATCAAGCCAACAACTGAGCCATGGTCTCAACCTGCAAAGCAACTTCTGGAACCAACAACAAAAAAGAAAAAAAGACCAAGAGGAGAAGGAATAGAGATGGTACATCAGCTGTTTGTTACTATAAATCATTCTTCAAACATCAAACTCTGATTTCTCTTCAGATGCTTCCAGAAGTGCTGAGCTTTTTCAAACAGTTACTAAGGTTTGCTTATGATATCTAATGTGATTCTGCTATAGTAATGTTGCATGATAATGAAAGACCTGGCAATTATTTTACAGTAGATTGCATCAGTTAAAGTTGAAAATACACCAATAATTCACAATAGACATTTTCCACATCCATTATACAAAAAAAAATTATCTTGCAGCAACATATTAAAAAAGGAACCATCAGCATCCAAACTGCAGACAAAGGACTAGCATAATCCATTTATATTTTTGAACGTTACAAACTTTGGGATGACAAAAGAACATAGGATGGTTTCAGAAGTTTGGTAACACTTTACATTTTTCAATGACAGAAACTAAACTCTCAGAGCAGCAATGACTCAAGGGATATTTACTCAGAAACAAACCAGTATGCAATGCATCTTTTTGCTGGGTCTTTCTTGTAGCTTTTCATCAGCTTCCCAGAGGCCAAGTTTATAAAGACTAAAATTGGCCATCAAGACTGGAAAATCAAATAACTACTCAATGGAGTAAGGAATATCACTGGGGAGCTTGGAAATTGACATTGTATTCACTTCATTTCAGCACACCTTTGAAAAGAAACACCTAGTTGTTCATGCAACAAACCACCTTGGTACTAATCAGGTGACAGGAATCAGAGCATACATTAAAGTCTGGCATACCATCCTTTGAGAGGGGACCACTGACACTAGGATAAGTCAGTTACAATGTGAAGATGAAAAGGAGTTGATCTTCTGTTTTTTCCCAATTCAACAGCAAACCTTGATCTGGTATAAAAGATTTTTGGTTTGATCAGATGAACCTTCCTCAAACATTTATGGAGGTTTGCAGCCAGAAATGAAAGCTCCTACTTCTAAAGGACTTCACAGTTAAGACACTATGAGTTGACTCCACTTTACATCAGATTTCTAATGTAACACAAGATCTAATTCTAAAATGAAGCAGTTCCATTGTACAATATCATAAACTGGGATTCTACAGGCATCAATGCTGGGGCCTTTAGTTTTAATTTTGTTCGTTGGTTCGGCCAGCATTTATTGCCCATCCCTAGTTGCCCATAAGGCAGTCCCTATAGCAGTTAAGAGTCAGCCACATTGCTGTGGGTCTGGAGTCACATATAGGCCAGACCAGGTAAGGACAGCAGTTTAATTCCCGAAATATATATTCCCAATACAAATTGACAGTCGCTGGTGCACAGGCACAGTTTTAAACTTCACAGATGGTAGAAAACTTGAAACCTGTTGAACTGTGGAGAGGATAGTGTGTAACTTTAAAAGTTTGCAAACAAGTTGATGGATTAGAGTGAAGAAGTGTGGCGATGGAAAAGCATAACAGCATCCGAGCAGCAGGGGAGTCGACATTTCGGGCATAAGCCCTTCATCAGGAATGTGGGAGGGGAGTGGAAACAGGGCTGAGAGATGAATAGGAGGGTGGGGCTGGCAGTGAAGGTCACTGGGAAGGTGATAGGCGTTTGCAGGTGAAGGGTAACAGTGATAGGTTGGTGGGGAGAGTCACCCCCCTCCCCCCCACCTGCCTTACCTTCTTCCCAGCCCCACCCCATCCCATATATACTCAGTCCCCTTCCCCCTCCACATTCCTGATGAAGGGTTTATGCCTGAAATGTCGACTCTCCTGCTCCTTGGATGCTGCTTGACATGCTGTGCTTTACCTTTTCAAGTCCAACCCTTCAGTACCTGCAGTCCTCACTTTCTCCAAGTAGATGGAATAGGCAGACAGGTGGCAGATGATAACCAATGCAGAGAAATGCAAAGTGATTACTTTTGATAGGAAGAACAAAATAAAGACAATATAAAAGAAAATACGTTTTCAAGGAAATGCACAAGCATAGGGACCTGGGTGTATATGTACATTGAAGACAGCACGACATGTTCAGAGAGTAGTTACTTAAGCATACAATGTCCAAGACTTTACTAACAGGAGTATGCAGCACAACAGCAAGGAGGTTGTGTTGAATTTGTATAACTATTTCAGTGTCAACGAGGGCATCACAATTTAGGAAGGACATGAAGACTTTGGAGGAAAATGCAGAAAAGATTAAAAAGAATGATTCATTGAGTGAGGAATTTCAGTTATCAAGAAGATTTAAATTATGCTTTTTTCTTTAGGAAGGCCAAAGATGTGCAGGTTAGATGGATTAGCCATGCTAAATTTCCCATAGGTCAAGGGACATGCCGGCTAGGTGGATGATGGGAAATGCAGGGTTACAGGGATAGAGTAGGGGGATCGGCCTGGGTGGGATGCTCTTGGAAAGTCAGTGTGGACTCGATGGACTGAATGGCTTGCTTCCACACTGTAGGGATCGTATGATTCTAAGGAAGAGAGGAGATCTGGTCATGGTAGTTAAAACCATGAGGGCTTTGGATAAAACAGACTGAGAGAACCTGTTCACCATCATGAAGAGATCAATAATGAGTGGACAGAGAGTACCAGTAATTGGCAAAAGAAGCAATGAGACAAAACAAAACAAACTCATGCAGAAAGCATTTGGGATCTGGAATGCAGAGCCAGATAGTATGATGGAGGCAGGTTGATCTGAACCATTAAAAAGGAGAATTAGACCATGATTTGAAAAGGAAGGTGTAAAGTTACAGAAAGGAGCCCTAAATTCAATGCTCATTCACAGAGCCCGTACTGATGGGCCCAACGGTCTCACCTTGCATTATAACAATTCTGAGATTCCATGACTAGCACTTGCTCCAAATTTAACTCTCACCCAACAAGGAAACTCCAGCAAACATGTTAGCCCCAAACACCAGCAACGGCAATGAGTTCAGGCATCAATATCTATTTAGTGGAATGCATTAATTTTCCTGATTTGAAATGCCCCAGTTTTTTTTTAATTAGTTAATGGCTCAATTATTCGTTTAAATGTAGCAGGACTCTTTTTCTATAAACAGGGAGGCGCCTCAGAGGATGAGAACGCTGTATAATCCACTCCATCTCAACTATTTCTACAGACTTACGGGACACGTTCGCTTGCACTCCGAAGACATCGACCATAGTCCCGTTAGTAAACACACAAAGCGGCTTGCTCAGTGTGATAGTGGTCGCAGTTCGGACAATTAGAAGGTCAGAGGTCAAGGGAACTTCTGGTTGAAACTTCACAACTATGGAAAAAGGGACATGAAATTTAATTTAAAACCTTTTTAAAGTAAATCTGTTAGAGAAAAAACATAGAATTGTACTAAGAGCGAGCATAAATTCATAAACTGAAACAGTTCTTTGACTTACCAACACTGACTGCAGACAGGATCCAAACACACACTAAAAGTATCACCTTCATTTTGGTCGGAAATCTATCCAATTTGCTTCTTTAAAAAAAGCAAGCGAACTGAAAGGATCAGCGAGTCTAAGTGAATGAGAAACATGCAGTTCAAACTATCTCGAGTCAACGTCCTGCTCGTTTAACCTGTCCAACCAGTCTGACCAGCCCATCGACCACTTCTGCTCAACTTCAGCCTTCCTGCTTCCTTGTGTTTCAGAGTTCGTCATATAAAAAAATGATTTTAAATAAACAGACAAAGGTGACTCAAAAATATAAACAGAGTCTTATTTAAATCATTTGGAGTTCTAAAAGAATCGAGCATTGTTGTGAGCCTGTCAATATAAACAGGAAGATCTCGGGTTGGGATATCTGGTCGGCATGGACGGATTGGACCGAAGGGTCTGTTTCCATGTTGTACATCTGGATGACTCTATCCCGGTCTCCCATTGAACGAGCCATCATGCATTCAATC
This sequence comes from Chiloscyllium punctatum, assembly GCF_047496795.1. Lineage (NCBI taxonomy): Eukaryota > Metazoa > Chordata > Chondrichthyes > Orectolobiformes > Hemiscylliidae > Chiloscyllium > Chiloscyllium punctatum. The sequence continues at coordinate 50,780,436 of NC_092770.1, forward strand.
AGGACAGTTCAAACTGCAAGCCCAGAAAGTACAGTCAGGGGGGAGACGACAAACTGACTTGTTCAGTAAAATCAACACACTTCACCCAAAATTTACCAAATTATGCACTACGCTATGCTGTGAAAAAGAAGTTCAGATAAAAATGGCATTTTTTTTTAACTTGGCATAGACATTATTAAACATGATCCCTTGAGTGCTGTTGCTAGTTGCATTTTAGCATTACTATGTAGTGGAATCAGTGAAACAATCAGTATACTGCTTGACACCCACACTGACTGCAGGTTAAACTAGAAATAGAGTCATATAATCACAGAGATGTACAGCATGGAAACAGACCCTTCGGTCTAATCCATCCATACCGACCAGATATCCCAACCCAATCTAGTTCCACCTGCCAGCACCCAGCCCATATCCCTCCAAACCCTTCCTATTCATACACCCATCCAAATGCCTCTTAAATATTGTAATTGTACCATCCTCCACCACTTCCACTGGCAGCTCAGTCCATACACATACCACCCTCTGTATGAAAATATTGCCCCTTAGGTCTCTTTTATATCTTTCCCCTCTCAGCCTAAACCTATGCCCTCTAGTTCTGGACTCCCCGACCCCAGGGAAAAGACTTTGTCTATTTATCCTATCCATGCCCCTCATGATTTTTTAAACCTCTCTAAGGTCACCCCTCAACCTCCGACGCTCCAGGGAAAACAGCCCCAGCCTGTTCAGCCTCTCCCTACAGTTCAAATCCTCTAACCCTGGCAACATCCTTGTAAATCTTTTCTGAACCCTTTCAAGTCTCTCAACATCTTTTCGGAGGAAAGGAGACTAGAATTGCATGCAATATTCTAACAGTGGCCTAACCAATGTCCTGCAACATGGCCTCCCAACTCCTGTACTCAATACTCTGACCAATAAAGGAAAGCATACCAAACGCCTTCTTCACTATCATATCTACCTACGACTTTACTTTCAAGGAGCTATGAACCTGCACTCCAAGGTCTCTTTGTTCAGCAACATTCCCTAGGACCTTACCATTACATGTATAAATCCAGCTAAGATTTGCTTTCCCAAAATACAGCACATCGCATTTATCTGAATTGAACTCCATCTGCCACTTCTCAGCCCATTGGCCCATCTGGACAAGATCCTGTTGTAATCTGAGGTAATCCTCTCTGCTGTTCACTACACCTCCAATTTTGGTGTCATCTGCAAAATTACTAACTGTACCTCTGATGTTCGCATCCAAATCATTTATGTAAATGACAAAAAGTAGTGGACCCAGCACCGATCCAGTCTGAAAAACAACCCTCCACCACCCACCTTCTGTCTTCTACCATTGAGCCAGTTCTGTATCCAAATGGCTATACCTTCAACACTGACAGCAGTTCTAATAACCACATCTTAGGAAGGTTATATTAGCCTTGAAGGGAATACAATATATGCTAGAATAAAATCTGGACTGTAAGAGTTAATTATAAGAGGTGATTATGCAAACTAGAATAGTAATGCCTGGAATTTTAATGATTATGAGGCAATTCAACAACCTGAGGCAACAGAGAGTGCGGACAATGACCATTCAGTTGATGTGGTGTACATGTGGACTTCTAAAATTCATTTGATAATGGACCAGACAATATGGACTTTTCCTTTTCTGTATGCAAGACCCTACAATGGAATGTGTCTGAGCGGCTTACGACTGAGCACCCAATTGGCGATCTTAATAGTGAGGACATGTGGGTTGATTGAGAAATGTGAAGCAAAAGCAAATTGGTGCAGGGAGAATATAGAGTACACCTGGATCTATAGCTCATGGTGTCAGCGTACATTTCTCCCTCTACAACAAAAGACAAATGTTGCTGCATTTCCTGGTACTGAGTCATGTTAAAGAGCATAAAAAATTGAAAATACTGAAAGGGAAAAACTGACATATATGGCAATTAACATTTGCTATTGAAGTTTTACTTCTCAATGGAACAAGTATTCAAATCTCTCTGACTGATTAGAAATCTTTGTGAGCCTGAAATGTAAAAGGCTATTGCAGCGTTTCTGCGAGTCAAATACCCTGTAGTATTCAGTCACAGCTTATTGTTATGCAGCTACATTCACATCCGCGCCAACAAGTTCAAATCTCACCCATGCCATCCATCAGAAACCACTCCAGCTACTATTAGAGCAACTGGTCAGAATACCATTGGCAGAAGGACATCTCGTCTCCTTGTCTGCCAGCAGCTAAAGCGATGGAAATGAATGAGAAGAAGTATTATGAAATGTTTGGGATAAATTCTCCCATATACTTGCAGCAGTAAATATTACAAACAATGGACAAACCATTTTAAGAAACATGTAGTGAAGAGAGGAGTTAAGGTGGATCTATGCAGAATATCACCTGATCATAAACTGGAAAACTCCATTTTGCACAAGCGCTCAGAAAATATTCCAGAGATTTGAACTGGTAATCTGATAACAGGAGAAACCAGTTCCACCAGTTCATAATTCAACCATACCATGAACTGGGATCAGAATTACTGACACATTTTTTGCATACCTGTTGAGATCAAGAGATACTCTATATTTTGTTGGGAGGCCCAGGAGAAACAGCTTCAAACAGACATTCTCTTGTGTTCTGTTTCTTTTACCTGATGTTGCCATTGATAACAGAGATCTGTTAAAAACTGGTGCTGTTGGTTAAAAACAATTTGGTTACAAGAAATACTGTAGTTATCTTCTTGAAAAAAAAACTTGGAACCTGGTATGCATATTCTTTGCACCTGAATTAGACAGTTAGGACAAATTTCACGATTTAATCAAATTTTCACATTTGTGACAACTCCAGGAAAAGCAGGCCTTGATTTCCAACACACTACCCCAGCGAGAGATGTAACATTATCTAATGCATTGCAAACTTGTTAATTCAAATTCAAAATCACACAACACCAGGTTATAGTCCAACAGTTTTAATTGGAAGCACTAGCTTTCTGAGCACTGCTCTTTCATTCAAATCATAATTCAAATTCTGTAACAACATTGACAGGAAACCAGACTCTATCAGTAAACATGTAACAATATGGAGATTTTCATTTGTTTTTCGTCTGCATTGAATCAGCACCTTTTGGTTTGCGATTTTATGCCCTTCTGCTGCCTGACAACCTTAGCCTTGAGTGCAGAGATGCGCTAGCTTTCATGCTGTTGTCAATGTCCACTGTAACCAGGTGTCAGGAGACTTCAGGAAGCTTCAGGTCTGACTTACCGCACTCCAGTTAGTATGTGTCAGACTGAAAAGAGTAGCTCTCAGACCACCACAGTACAAAGGCACTCTCACATTGGAACAAGCTGAATGTTCTGGTTACCCTCGATCCCTTGTCCCATTTGGCCATTTGGGCAGCAAGCAGCAGCAGCCTATTTGTCTGTGGAAGGTATTAAAGTTCAATCATGACCAAGAAAAGGAAGATGTCTGATGCTATTGTTCTCTCTGGCAGTGGTGCTGAGGTCTGTTGCCGTTGCTTGTCTGCTCTTTAAATTAAGATCTATTATCTTGACACAAGGACAGGCATTGAACCAAGCTCTTTCCTGCTTTATGTAAGATAGGAATGACATCTACTGATTGGATTATCAGAGAAATCACTCTTTCACAACTTATGGGTGAGAGTTTCATTGAAACTCAAAATATATTGACATAACCTGTTTCTGTTGTTTCACTTCAGAAGCTAAAGAAAACACAGTCCTATTCAGTGCATCATGTTACTTCTGTGTTTGCCTCATTTAAAATTCAGTGTGCATAGTGTTCATACCTCAGCTACTGTTGTGACCTCAGGCAGGTGGTATTGCATACTTTTTAAGCTGTTAGAAACTCTTTGAGCTGTTTATAATTTAATTTCTTATCTGACCCAGAGGCAAACTCCAGCTTGAAACATTCAGATGAGCAATTCCCACATATGAATTGGGCCAGTTGTATATCAATGTCAACGTTTGTAATGCTGGAAGCAGACAGCCTGCACGGATTCTTTTGCACAACAGTATTGTTCTTCCCTTTACGTCCCTTCAAGTTTTCCTTCCTCCTATTCTAAAGGTTCTCATTAATGTTGGAAAACAAGTAACTTCTCCTTTCCCAGTATATCCTGAAGTGTCCATTCTTTCACATCATGTTACCACTCAATAGGGTATCATTTGGTCCGTCATGTTTCACCTCTTTGAAAGCACTGTCCAATTCGGTGCACTCCCATGCTCTTTCCTCATAACCTGATAAATTTCACCAGTTCAAATATTTATCCCATTTTTTTTGGTAATTATTATGGTCAAAACTACTTCCACACTTGCAGGCAGTGCATTTCAGATCACAAACAACTTCCAATATAATTAGTTTTGAAGAGTCATTCGACTCAAAATGTTAACTCTGTTTCTCTCTCCATAAATATGGCCAGAAAAATAAGTTGCTGTGTTTCTCCAGCACTTTCTCTTTTTATTATTGTTTAATTAAAAGTTTCCTTCTGTGGCTTCTTATTCATTTCCTAGTCACCTTAAATCTGTGTCCTCTGGTTACAATTCTTCTGTAACTCTCTTCTTACTTACTATATCAACATCTTTGGAACACAGGATCTGAGTGACCCTGGCAGAACCCAAACTAAGTGTAGGTGAGCAGGTTATTGCAGAGCATGTGCTGCTTGAGAGCACTGTTGTTGACCACTTCCATCATTTTACTGATGATCGAGAGTAGATATTGAACCAAGGGTTCATGTGAACTCTTTTGAGGATGGTGACTATCCCATGCAAAAAAACAGCTGGAAAATTCTCCCTGATGAGCTGACCATTAGATTCTCACTTTATTGGCTGTGGGAGCTTGCTGTGTGAAAATTGGCTGTCTGCTTCCAGCATTACAAAAGTGACGACATTTCAAAAGACCTTTTTTGGCTGTAAAGTGCCATGGGAAGTTCAGAGGTAGTGAATGGCACTAGATAAATACAGGTGGTTCTTTCTTTCATTTAAAAACCCTTTTAGCATTCCATTAGCTACTGTCAGTACATTGTAGTTAGTGTCTTCAGTGTATTTTGCTAAGTGAGCCCTCAGTACAGTTCATTACGTGACTCAGTTCATTAAATTACATTTTGTTGGCACACAAGTTAAGAAAGTATCACTTTATGAATCTTTTATTGTGGGCAATAGACTAGAAATTAATTTCAAGCAGTTTCTTTGTTCAGGACCTAACTTCAGTCAGGTTATAATTTCTAGCATTTACAAAGAAAATTAATTTTGTGGAACGTCCCTCAGGCTAGAGTTGGGTCATCGATGGTAAATATTTTGGGGTTTTAAATTTCTTCAGCCATTCCAAAATGTGGTACACCCTTCTGCTCATGATGAAATAACTCGCCATTTAAATGTTTTTGTACTGTATCATTAGTTTCAGGAGAACATTAAATACCCATACAGGTCAGAGAGTGATATTTACTGTATTCAGAATAGAAAGGGGTTCTCAAATTTGGGGTTGGGACCAAAATGGATTTTCCACTTCTGGGAAAGTACTGGACTTGTTGATATGTCTGAGTTATTCAATTTGTGCAGTCTTCCAAATTTTAGACTTTTCTAACCAGCTTGCATAGTATCTCCAAGATCTCCTGCCTCATCTTCTGCAAAGTAGAAAAGCTGACTTCCTTTACTTTTCCTAGCTTCTCCTCCTCACTAGAATTCTTGGTATTCCTGTCTCTGTCTTTGTTTGCTTTCTCTTTGTGTCTGTAGCAATATGTTGATGAACTGTCTCCTTCAGGTCCTCTGTTTGTAGCTCTCCTTTGTAACTGAAGCTCTTGTTGGTGAGCTGTCAGCCACACTGCTCCTTTCCTTATGTCCTTCCCGTTGATATTTTTTGCATGGACCCAGTACTTTATATTTAAAAGTGTGGTGCTGGAAATGCACAGACCTGCTGTGCTTTCCCAGCACCACACTCTCGATTCTGATCTCCAGCATCTGCAGTCCCCATTTTCTCCTTGTACTTCATATTGTCTAAGAAATTACAATTGATCCCAAAATAATTGTTTTAACCTCTCAATAGGCCTTTTCACATTAAAAAAAACAATTCCAGATTTCACAGATCTTTTAAAGACATAGTAATTTTACATACAGTACTGTTGCTAGGTCAAACATTGTCACATACAAATTGGTGCAAAAACTTTAAAATATGTTTCTTTGTGACTGGAAGAGGTTTACACAGAAGAGTGAGAACTGACCGAAGTGGGAGGGTTTGTAAAATTAGTGGATAACAGTGTCCAGCAACTTTGTAACTGCACTGGGCCGATTCAATAAACACCAATTATGGTTGGTCTCTGTGTGCCAATGTTCCATTTAATCAATGGAGCAGGTGGTGAAGTTATATCACTGCGTTGGGTCTGTCTCGAATGTTAGTTTGTCTCAGCTGATATGGCTTTATTATTTGTGGGCTAAACATTGAATTTAAGCAGACATTTTGACAAAAATATGACATAAAAATAAAATCAACTGCATCTACTACTTTTAACAATAATAGACGATAATGAGCATATTCTTGCTTTGCAAATGCTGCTCCATCCTGATTTTTTTTCTTGTGACACTTTCCATTGGGTATTGTACCCATAAGTAAGAAATAGGACTAGCACGGCCATAGTGTAACAAGATCACAGGAAAGACTACTGCATCATCACAGCAACTAGTAATATCAGGGCAGTGATTTATTAAGGTGAACTGAAAATGGTGGAAATACACATGTCCCAACAACTGTCAAAATCCATCAGAATTCAAGTCTTGAAAGATATGGAAACATGGTTTTGACAATCTAAAACAAGAAAAACGAAGAAGTGGAAAGAGAGTCAATTAGCAGATACGCCAATCTCAGAAAAGGAAAATGAGTTGAATGACTTTCAAACTGAAATAGAAGACTGTTAATTTACATGATGAATAATAAATACAGTAACAGAAATAAAAGGATAAAAGATTAGGCAAGTATTATAAGCTGGAAAGACATGCTGAGACATAAAGATGGAGAAATTATAGATGGAGACAAATTATATATAGAACAGACTAGAAATTAAGGCAATAAAAATACAAGCATTTCCTAATTGGTATTGCTAAAAGAAAAACTTGAACAAAGATATAGATTCCAAATTGTAACAATTGTGACAAATTTAAACTTGCTGTTGGATACTGTTTTCGAGACATACAAGTGTTTCATTGGTTTTAACACTTTCAAATGATACTCAAATCCCGAGACAGGTGTCGAAACTTCCTCTGTTAAATACAAAGTTACATTGTTTGCATTCTTGGGTAGGGACAAGTCATATATAATCTGTCACTTACTCATTATGTGGTTTATTCATGTGTGTGGAGCTTTCAAAGACTGAACTACAAAGTGTACAGCTTGCATGTTGCTTTAGACCCTTTTCTGTACCGGAGACATTTTGTGGAATTTGCAGTTTGGAGAAGGAATAACAATTAATACAATCAAGTGATCTCATGCATCCCTGAAGCTACTGTATTTTTCCGTTAAAAGTTGGAACAAACTAAAGGAGGTGATACAGTTAAGAGATTAAACTTAAAAACAAATAAAGTCAACATAGAGCAGCTTTTCCAGTGGCTCAGATGGTCTATTTGATAATGATGCCCAGAGTGGGTCAGGAAGGGACATAGAAAAGCAGCAAATAGGGTCAAAGGGTGAGGAGATTGTAAAAAGAAATCAAAATTAATGGCACTTTGCCTATGTGTGTCTAATTTTTCGAACAAAATAAATGAATTAATTGTCCAAATAAAGGTTAATGAATATAATCTTATAGCTATTATGGAGACATGATTACTTGGAGATTAAAATTGGAGTTAAATATTCAGGGGTTTGCGACTTTTCAAAAGGACAAGCAGCAAGGGAAGGGTAGCTTTGATAGCAGGAGCTGGAATACTTACAATAGCAAGAAGTGATCTAGGATCAGATAATGTAAAATTACCTGGGTGGCACGGTGGCTCAGTGGTTAGCGCTGTCCCTTCATAGCACCAGGGACCCAGGTTCAATCCCAGCCTTGGGTGGAGTTTGCACATTCTCCCCTTGTCTGTGTGAGTGTGCTCCGGTTTCCTCCCACAGTCCAAAGGTGTGCAGGTTAGGTGAATTGGCCATGCTAGATTGCCCATAGTGCTAGGTGCATTAGTCAGAAGGAAATGGGTTACCCTTCAAACGATTGGTGTGGACTTGTTGGGCCTGTTTCACACTGTAAGAAATAACAAAGGTAAGATAATATTGATGCAAATAGTCAATAAGTTCCTTAATAGTAGCTTTACTGTAGGACACAGAATAAATCCAAAGATAGTAAAACTAATCATGGGAGTCTTCAATTTAGTCTTCATGTAGACTGGAAAAATCAAGTTGGCAAAGGTTGCTATGAAGATTAGTTCATAGAATGAATTCAGGACAGTTTCCTAGAACAACATGTTGTGGATCAAACTGGGATTTAGGCCAGTTTGGGTTTGTTAATGTGTAATAGACCAGGTTTGTTTAATAAGTGATTTCCTAGTAACAACTGTGGTAAACTTCAATCTAGATAATTACTCAGGGATGAGAGCAGAGTAAGCTGGAATGTATTGGGAATGGAGTTTAGCAGAAAAGACAGCTGAGGGACTAAAGCAGACATTTAAAAAAATAACTCACAACCCCCAGTGAGGAAGACAGATTTTGGGAATGGAAAAAAATCAACCACTGTTAACCAAAGAAGTTAAGGGTAGTATTAACTAGAAAGAAAAAAAGACATCCAATTTGGCAAATATTATTGGTAAACTGTGAAAGTTTTAAAAGCCAAACACTGACCAAAACAAAAGGAGAAAGTAAACTAAGGGCAAAGTAGCAAGTAATATACAAGCAGATTGCAAGAATTTCTTTAAATAGATTGAAAAGGAAGAAAGTCCACAGTGAACATAGGCCAGACAGAGAACAGGCTGGGGAAATAGTAACGAGGTATCAGGAAGTGGCAGCATAATTGCATAAGTACTTTGCATAAGTCTTCATTGCAAGGGATGCAGCATTCCAAAATATTAAATAGTCAAATGGGTTGGGGAGGGAACGTTACGGTTGGTAGGAGATGGAATGGGGAGAAAATAAACACAATAACAATTGCTGAAGAAAAGGAATGAGGCATCTAATGGGGTTAAAGGCTGATAAATCCCCAGACCTGATGAGATATCTCCTAGGATAATAAAGGAAGTAGTTCCAGAACTATTGATTACACTAGTAGTAATCTTTCAAGAACGCTTACATTTTGGAAAAGTCATAAAAGATTGGAAAAGTGCCACAGTCATTCCAAATATGAGAGGAGGAGCAAAAAAAACAGTAACTAAATGCCATTTAGCTTAACGTCTGTCATTGGGAAAACACTGGAGTCCATTATAAAGGATACGATGTGAGACCATTTAAAAACATAATTTGATCAAGCAGAGTCAACATGGCTTTGCAAAGAGGAAATCATGCTTGTAAAATTTATTACAGTTCTTTGAGGATGTAGCAAACAGGATAAATGAAGGGGGATGAGTACATACAATATATTTGAATTTCCAAAACTTATTTGTTAAAGCACTGCTCATAAGGCTACCATGATTGAGTAGTATATCATTATGCATAGAGGGCTGGCTAATTAGTAGAATACAGAGTTGGTCTAAGTAGGGCATTTTTAGAATGGTAACTAGTGAACCGTCAAGGGGATCAGTGCTGGCGCTACAGTTATTTAGAATATCCATTAATGACTTGGACAATAGAAGTAAATATACCACCAAGTTTGTGGATCACACACAGAAATAGGTGGGAGGGCATGCAGTGAGGATGTCACAGACTCTACAGAAGGATATAGACAGATTAAGTGAATGGTCAAAAAACTATATAATTTTTATGTATATGGGCTATTGAAAATGGGTTGTTAAAGGCTGAGATAGACAGGCTTTTAATCAGTAAGTGGATCAAAGATTTTGGAGAAAAGGCAGGGAAGGGGAGTTGAGGATTATCAGATCAGCCACAATTGCATTGAATGGTGGAGCAGCCCCAATGAGCTGAATTGCCTATGTCGGTTCCTATGTCATATGATCTTAAAGGAGGGACTATTCAGACTAGAGTGATTCCATGTTTGTTTCCAGCTCTGTGATGAGTAGGATAATCTCAGTTTGGGCTCCACAATTAGCCACAGCCATGGAGCTGTTATTTGTGACAGCACACCACAATGGAACCTTTGTAAGGGAATTGATGCAGGTTGCAGATGAGAACAGACTAACGTTACGTGCCTCAGCTCACACAAAGTTTGTCTGGATGGCTCAGTACATTCTTGAACCTCTCCTGACCCCACTGCCCATCCTTGCTTTTGGTCTTTTCATTCTGGAACCATTCTGTCCAGGCAAGCTCCATGATTGGTTGGAGAGCTTTTAACTGAGTCAGTCTTACACAAGGTACAGCTTACCTTTTAAAAATAAAATACTGCTTGAAAGTCATCTATGTCATCAAGAATGGTATGTTGGCTAGCACACTGGGTTCGATTCCAGCCTTGGGAACTGACTATGTGCAATTTGCACATTCTTCCCATTTCTGTGCAGATTTCCCCCAGGTGCTATGGTTTTCTTCCATAGCCCAAAGACGTGCAGAGAAGGTGGATTGGTTATGGGAGATGCAGGGTTACAGGGATACGGGGTGAGGTCTGGGTAGGATGCTCTTTGGATGGACAGTGTGGACCTGATTAGCCATATAGCCAGACTCCACACTTTAGGGATTCTACATAACCTTGTTTATAACATCTTTGCTAACATCACTATTCCAATTCTACTCAATGAAAAACCCTGTTAACCACTCCATGTTAAAGCTGTCAAATGAGATGTTGGATGGGGTGTCATAGAAGTCTGAGTGACATGGCCTATAGTGAGGCTTTAGGCAGAATCGGATGAGAAGTCCTCCAAAACCCACCTTGACATTGGCAGTATCCCATTCCATCTTTCATACACTTGCCTGGCAGTGAGGTGAGTTTCTCACTGGGCAGTGATGAGTTGCCATTAAGGGAGCTATCGCTTGTCAAACATCTTATTGACAGCCCAACTTGCCTCACTAATATTTGGCTTCCTATTGCAATAAACACATCAAACAAGCTAAACCTTGAGAAAACTTGACATGAAACACAGGGAGGATATCTTGCTGTGATAGATCCCCATACTGTATACAACCAAACTGCATCTCAGGGCACAAACCATGGGTACCAGTCATCCATGTAGTTTCTCCATGGACATTACCCATCTGATGTTTGCCAACCCTTCATGACCATCATGCCACTTCTCCAATCCAACCCACTGAGGATGCACAGACTCACATTGCAGGGTGTACTGACAACAAGCATTGCATGGTCTCTGATCAGTCATATCTAGGCGCTGCTCGTCAAAGTCAGTCAAAGGTCTGGAGCAAATATGGTTCTGGAGGTCCTTCTTTTAATTGTTTAGGAGAGTTCAGGAGTCAAGGCTAAGGGGGGTGAGGGCTGAGGCATTGGCATTTGCAGAGGTGGGGGCAACTCAAGGTGAAAGAAAGTATTTGGAACAGCTTCAAAGGGCATCGTAGGTTACAGGCGGTGTGGGGTGCATTAGTAACAGAGACCACCACATTGGCTACTGTAGCAGGTGTATAAAGAGCAGTTTAGGCATCAGTAAGGTTACAGGGGGAAAGTGAAGATGAGGATTATTAGATCAGCAGTGATCTCTTTGAATGGTGTAGCAAATACTGTAGGTCGAATCGCCTTCTTCTGCTCTTCCATCTTGTGGTTTTATGGTGCTGAATGCTGAGAAATTGAGGAAATGGGCTAGTCTTCTGATGAGGAGGCAAGGATACTGTGGGGAGGAGCTGTTATTGTCCATGAAAAGACTCAATTATGTCAAATGCTACAGGCAAAGTGAAGTCATTGGCCCCTGGTTCGTGAAGGTGAGAGCTGGGTGCAGCGGACTTATGGAATGTAAAATATTTATTGATCATGATATTGAAATCTGGTTGCCGAGTAACATTCAGCCTCTCTTGGTTTTGTTTATTCACTTTTGTTGACTATCAATAAAAATTCATGTTTGGACTTTGTCCAATTGCTTGCCTGTGTGTGCTGATCTCCTGCTGGATCTACAGTGAGCACTGGGGACAAGGTAGTCCTGACGTAGCTGGTGTTCAGATGAGATATAGGTACTGACAGGTAAAGTGTGCAGTCTGGTAGTTAAACAGTGATGTGAGTGAGAGAATAGTGTTGTTTCTGTGAGGGATTGGCAGCCATGCTACCTAAGTGCCATTGGCAATGTTGCTTGGTGCCTGCCATCCAGATTACCAACTCTTGTCTGGGTGCATAGTGGCCTTTCAAAGATGGCATGGACAAAAGAGATAACAATCTTTTGGGAAATATCCAATGAATGGTGAGTTATTCCAAGAATGGTGTGTGGTAAATAAGGCTTGAATCAGACATAAGAGATACAATTCAACCACAAATTTCATAAGATACAGTGAGAGAATTGATGAGGCATTGCAACAGAAATCCTTCCATAAAACATGAAGCATTGTGCATAGCAAATCATGTCTTACTAACGTGATTGAGTGTATTAAAGAAGACACAAAGAAAATTGATGAAGGCAGAGCAGTAGACATTGTCTATGTGGACTTCAGCAAGGTGTTCAACAAGGTTCCACATGGTAGACTGGTCAGCAAGGTTAGATCACATGGGATTCAGGGAGAGCTAACCAATTGGATACAAAATTGGCTTGAAAGTAGGAGACAGATTGTGGTAGTGGAGGCTTGTTTATCAGACTGGAGACCTGTGACCGGCAGTGTGCTGCAAGGATTGGTGCTGGGTCCACTGCTTTTTGTCATTTATATAAATGATTTGGATGTGAATATAGGAGATATGGTTAGTAAGTTTGCAGATGACACCAAAATTGGAACTGCAGTGGACAGCGAAGAAGGTTACCTCAGAGTGTAACACAACTTTATCAGGTGGGCCAATAGGTAAAAACAAGGACTGCAGATGCTGGAAACCAGAGTTTAGATTAGAGTGGTGCTGGAAAAGCACAGCAGGTCAGGCAGCATCCGAGGAGCAGGAAAATCGACGTTTCGTGCAAAAGCCCTTCATCAGGAATAGAGGCAGGGTGCCTGCAGAGTGAAGAGATAAATGAGAGGGGGGTGGGGGTAGGGAGAAAGTAGCATAGAGTACAATAGGTGAGTGGGGGTGGGGATGGAGGTGATAGGTCAGAGAGGAGGGTGGAGTGGATAGGTGGAAAGGAAGATAGGCAGGTAGGACAAGTCATGGGGACAGTGCTGAGCTGGAAGTTTGGAACTGGGGTGAGGTGGGGGAAGGGGAAATGACCAAGGCATGGAAATGGAGTTTAGTTTAGATAAATGTGAGGTGCTGCATTTTGGAAAGGCAAATCAGGGCAGGATTAAACACTTAATGGTAAGTCCTGGGAACTGCCAAACAAACAGACCTTGGAACGCAGATTCAAAGTTCCTTGAAAGTGGAGCCACATGTAGGCAGGGCAGTGGAGAAGGCATTTGATCTGCTTGCACTTATTGGTTAATGCATTGAGTATAGGAGTTGGGAGGTCACGTTGCCGCTCTACAGGACATTGGTTAGGCCGCTTTTGGAATACTGTACTCAGTTCTGGTCTCCCTGCTGTAGGAAGGATGTTGTGAAACCTGAAAGGGTTCAGAACAGATTTACAAGAATGTTGCTGGAATTAGAGGGCATGAGCTGAATAGGCTGGGGCTGTTTTCCCTGGTGTGTAGGAGACTGAGGGGTAACCTTATAGAAGTTTATAAAAGTATGTGGGGTATGGATAGGGTAAATAGACAAGGTCTTTTTCCCAGGGAAGGGCAGTTCAAAACTTGAGAATTTAGATTTAAGGTGAGAGTGGAAAGATTTAAAGGGGACCTAAGGGATAACTTTTTCAAGCAAAGGGTGGTGCATATATGGAATGAGCTGCCAGAGGAAGTGGTCGAAGCTGCTACAATTAAAACATTTAAAAGGCATCTGTACAGATAAATGAATAGGAAGGGTTTGGAGGGATTTGGGCCAAATGCTGGCAAATGAGACCAGGCCAGATTGGGACATCTGGTCGTCATGGACGAGTTAGACCAAAGGGTCTGTTTCTGTGATGTACATCTTTATGACTCTATAACTCAGGTGTACACAAAAACAGTATGTTTAAGTCCACTATTGTAATTGTGACAATGTTAATAAGTCTGGCTCTCTTAGCTACCATCAGTTTATTTGCAGACAGCAGAGACTGGCCTGACATGTTCAAGGATGTGTGACTCCATGAGCTGTATTTAGCTACAGAACTCAGTAACCTAAAAATGTAACAAAGAGGCTTTATCAGGTGGCCATACCTTGAATACCAAGAGCACATTGCCTCAGGTGACATCACCATGAATGAGAAACGAGTTTAGAGGTTAAATAATCTTTACAGTAATTCGTGCAAATACTATTGAAGCTGGAACTTCAAATATTCAGCACTCCTTTTTGTCATGCCAATCTTATGTATCTAATTCAAACCATATATATCTCTGCTAAAGGTGGGTTTGCTAGGATACAAATGAACTCAGGGCATGGGTAGGAACATGGGACTGAGATATCATAGCAATTACAAAAACATAGCTCAGAGATGGGTAGGACTGACAGCTTAATGTTCCAGGATACAAATGCTACAGGAAGGATAGAAAGGGAGGCAAGAGAGGAGGGGGAGTGGCATTTTTGATAAGGAACAGCATTACAGCTGTGCTGAGGGAGGATATTCCCGGAAATACATCCAGGGAAGTTACTTGGGTGGAACTGAGAAATAAGAAAGAGATTATCACCTTATTGGGATTGTATTATAGACCCCCCCAATAGTCAGAGGGAAATTGAGAAACAAACTTGTAAGGAGATCTCAGTTATCTGTAAGAATAATAGGGTAGTTATGGTAGGGGATTTTAACTTTCCAAACATCGACTGGGACTGCCATAGTGTTAAAAGTTTAGATGGAGAGGAATTTCTTAAGTGCATACAAGACAATTTTCTGATTCAGTATGTGGATGTACCTACTAGAGAAGGTACAAAACTTGACCTACTCTTGGGAAATAAGGCAGGGCAGGTGACTGAGGTGTCAGTGGGGAGCACTTTGGGGCCAGAGACCATAATTCTATTAGATTTAAAATAGTGATGGAAAAGGATAGACCAGATCTAAAAGTTGAAGTTCTAAATTGGAGAAAAGCCAATTTTGACAGTAATAGGCAAGAGCTTTCAAAAGCTGATTGGGGGCAGATGTTCGGAGGTAAAGGGACAGCTGGAAAATGGGAAGCCTTCAGAAATGAGATAACAAGAATCCAGAGAAAGCATATTCCTTTCAGAGTGAAAGGGAAGGCTGGTAGGTATAGGGAATGCTGGATGACGAAAGAAATTGAGGGTTTGGTTAAGAAAAAGAAGGAAGCATATGTCAGGTATAGACAGGATAGATCGAGTGAATCCTTAGAAGAGTATAAAGGAAGTAGGAGTATACTTAAGAGGGAAATCAGGAGGGCAAAACGGGGACATGAGATAGCTTTGGCAAATAGAATTAAGGAGAATCCAAAGGTCTTTACAAATATATTAAGGACAAAAGGGTAACTAGGGAGAGAATAGGGCCCCTCAAAAATCAGCAAGGCGGCCTTTGTGTGGAGCCACAGAAAATGGGGAGATACTAGATGAATATTTTGCATCAGTATTTACTGTGGAAAAGGATATGGAAGATATAGACTGTAGGGAAATAGATAGGGACATCTTGCAAAAGGTCCAGATTACAGGGGAGGAAGTGCTGGATGTCTTGAAACAGTTAAAGGTGGATAAATCCACAGGACCTGATCAGGTGTACCTGAGAACTCTGTGGGAAGCTAGAGAAGTGATTGCTGGGCCTCTTGCTGAGATATTTGTATCATCGATAGTCACAGGTGAGGTGCCCGAAGACTGGAGGTTGGCTAACGTGGTGTCACTGTTTAAGAAGGCCGGTAAAGACAAGCCAGAGATCTATAGATCAGTGAGCCTGACGTCGGTGGTGGGCAAGTTGTTGGAGGGAATCCTGAGGGACAGGATGTATAAGTATTTGGAAAGGCAAGGATTGATTTGGGATAGTCAACATGGCTTTGTGTGTGGGAAATCATGTCTCACAAACTTGATTGAGTTTTTTGAAGAAGTAACAAAGAAGATTGATGAGGGCAGAGCATTAGATGTGATCTATGTGGACTTTAGTAAGGTGTTCAACAAGGTTCCCCATGGGAGACTGATTAGCAAGGTTAGATCTCATGGAATACAGGGAGAACTAGCCATTTGGATACAGAACTGGCTCAAAGGTAGAAGACAAAGGGTGGTAGTGGAGGGTTGTTTTTGAGACTGGAGGCCTGTGACCAGGGAGTGCCACAAGGATTGGTGCTGGGCCCTCTACTTTTTGTCATTTACATAAATGATTTGGATGCAAGCATAAGAGGTACAGTTAGTAAGTTTGCAGATGACACCAAAATTGGAGGTGTAGTGGACAGCGAAGAGGGTCACCTCAGATTACAACAGGGTCTGGACCAGATGGGCCAATGGGCTGAGAAATGGCAGATGGAGTTTAATTCAGATAAATGCGAGGTGCTGCATTTTGGGAAAGCAAATCTTAGCAGGACTTATACACTTAATGATAAGATCCTAGGGAGTGTTGCTAAACAAAAAGACCTTGGAGTGCAGGTTCATAGGTCCTTGAAAGTAGAGTCGCAGGTAGATAGGATAGTCAAGAAGGCGTTTGGTTTGCTTTCCTTTATTGGTCAGAGTATTGAGTACAGGATTAGTGGTGCTGGAAGAGTACAGCAGTTCAGGCAGCATCCAACGAGCAGCGAAATCGACGTTTCGGGCAAAAGCCCTTCATCAGGAATAAAGGCAGTGAGCCTGAAGCATGGAGAGATAAGCTAGAGGAGGGTGGGGGTGGGGAGAGAGTAGCATAGAGTACAATGGGTGAGTGGGGGAGGAGATAAAGGTGATAGGTCAAGGAGGAGAGGGTGGAGTAGATAGGTGGAAAAGGAGATAGGCAGGTTCGACAAGTCCGGACAAGTCAAGGAGACAGTGCTGAGCTGGAAGTTTGAAACTAGGATGAGGTGGGGGAAGGGGAAATGAGGAAGCTGTTGAAGTCCACATTGATGCCCTGGGGTTGAAGTGTTCAGAGGCGGAAGATGAGGCGTTCTTCCTCCAGGCGTCTGGTGGTGAGGGGGCGGCGGTGAAGGAGGCCCAGGAGCTCCATGTCCTCGGCAGAGTGGGAGGAGGAGTTGAAATGTTGGGCCACGGGGCGGTGTGGTTGATTAGTGCAGGTGTCTCGGAGATATTCCCTAAAGCGCTCTGCTAAGAGGCGCCCAGTCTCCCCAATGTAGAGGAGACCACATCGGGAGCAACGGATACAATAAATGATATTAGTGGATGTGCAGGTAAAACTTTGATGGATGTGGAAGGCTCCTTTAGGGCCTTGGATAGAGGTGAGGGAGGAGGTGTGGGCACAGCTTTTACAGTTCCTGCGATGGCAGGGGAAAGTGCCAGAATGGGAGGGTGGGTCGTAGGGGGGATGTGGACCTGACCAGGTAGTCACGGAGGGAACGGTCTTTGCGGAAGGCGGAAAGGGGTGGGGAGGGAAATATATCCCTGGTGGTGGGGTCTTTTTGGAGGTGGCGGAAATGTCGGTGGATGATTTGGTTTATGCGAAGGTTTGTAGGGTGGAAGGTGAGCACCAGGGGCGTTCTGTCCTTGTTACGGTTGGAGGGGTGGGGTTTGAGGGCAGAGATGCGGGATGTGGACGAGATTCGTTGGAGGGCATCTTTAACCACGTGGGAAGGGAAATTGCGGTCTCTAAAGAAGGAGGCCATCTGGTGTGTTCTATTGTGGAACTGGTCCTCCTGGGAGCAGATACGGCGGAGGCAGAGCAATTGGGAATACGGGATAGCATTTTTGCAAGAGATAGGGTGGGAAGAGGTGTAATCCAGGTAGCTGTGAGAGTCGGTGGGTTTGTAAAAAATGTCAGTGTCAAGTCGGTCGTCACTAATGGAGATGGAGAGGTCCAGGAAGGGGAGGGAGGTGTCAGAGATGGTCCAGGAAAATTTAAGGTCAGGCTGGAATGTATTGGTGAAGTTGATGAATTGCTCAACCTCCTCGCGGGAGCACGAGGTGGCGCCAATGCAGTCATCAATGTAGTGGAGGAAGAGGTGGGGAGTGGTGCCGGTGTAATTACGGAAGATCAACTGTTCTACATAGCCAACAAAGAGACAGACATAGCTGGGGCCCATACGTGTGCCCATGGCTAGGCCTTTGGTCTGGAGGAAGTGGGAGGATACAGGAGTTGGGAGGTCATGTTGGGGCTGTACACGACATTGGTTAGGCCACTGTTGGAATATTGCATGCAATTCTGGTCTCCTTCCTATCGGAAAGATGTTGTGAAACTTGAAGGTGTTCAGAAAAGATTTACAAGGATGTTGTCAGGGATCGAGGATCTGAGCTATAGGTAGCGGCTGAAGTGGCTGGGGCTGTTTTCCCTGGAGCGTTGGAGGCTGAGGGGTGACCTTATAGAGGTTTACAAAATTATGAGGGGCATGGATAGGATAAATAGACAAAATCTTTTCCCTGGGGTGGGGGAGTCCAGAACCAGAGGGCATAGGTTTAGGGTGAGAGGAGAAAGATATAAAAAGAGATCTAAGGGGCAACCTTTTCACGCAGAGGGTGGTACGTGTATGGAATGAGCTGCCAGAGGATGTGGTGGAGGCTGGTACAATTGCAACATTTAAGAGGCATTTGGATGGGTATATGAATAGGAAGGGTTTGAAGGGATATGGGCCGGGTGCTGGCAGGTGGGACTAGATTGGGTTGGGATATCTGGTCGGTATGGACAGGTTGGACCGAAGGGTCTGTTTCCATGCTGTACATCTCTATGACTCTAAATAAGTGCAGCACACGAACAAGCTTTAAGTTTACCAACTTTGTGCAAAGAATGCTTTAGAAGGACCCTTATCTCAGTGGGGGTGGCATGGATTCTCATTGGTTAGCACTGCTGCCTCACAGCACCATGGACTCAGGTTCGATTCCAGCCTCGGGCAACTGTCTGTGTAGAGTCTGCATATTCTCTCCATGTCTGCATGGCTCTCCTCCAGGTGCTCTGCTTTCCTTCCACAGTCCAAAGATGTGTAGGTGAAGTGGATTAGCTATGCTGAATTGCCCAGTGTCCAGGGGTGCACAGGCGAGGGTTAACCATGGCAAATGTAAGGTTACAGGGATAGGGTAGGGGTTGGGTCTGGGTGGGATGCTCTTCAGAGGGTTGGTATGGACTCAATGGGCCAACTGGCCTGTTACCACACTGCAAGGAGTCTATGATTACATTGGAGCTTACGAACTCAGGACTTATACTTCAGATTACTACAAAGAGAACCTCTATTGTGTGTGCCCAGTAAATCTCTCTAATTAGGAAATAGAATTAATAAAGGATAAGGGATACAAGGGCAATTTGAACATCATAAAATCATAGAACGGGCAGAGCACAGGAGGAGGCCATTTGGCCTGTCTTGACGATGCTGGCTCTTTGCAGAAGTGACACAGTTAGTCCCATTCCTTTGTTTTACCCTATAACCCTGCAAATTGTTATTTTTCACATTTGAAATTTACAATTGAATTCACCAGAGACAGGAATGCAATCTAAATCCCAACCAGCAGCAGTATAAACAGATTGTCCTCTTGTCATCTTCAGTTTCTTCTCTAATCACCTTAATGTGTTGTCCTTTGATTTTCGACCCTTTTGTCAACAGGAGCAGTCTCTCTCTCTCTGTCCACATCCTCATGATGCTGAGCACCTCTATCAAACCAGTTCTCAACCTAGTCTTCTGTAAGGAGGACAGCTCCAGCTTCTGCACTTAATCCACAGTTCATGCTTATTTTGATAATCTTCCCTGGGACTAGAACAGAATGCTGTGCTGCAGAGCTGCTTGGGATGACTTGGGACAAAAAACACTACACCTCTTTGCTAACCTGAAGGAAAATGTACTCCACAAGAGCTGTTTTTGGTACTCCGGGACTGCCTGGGGATCACCATTTCCTCTCTGCATGCATATCCGAAAGCTGCATTTGGAAATATGCTGTCCATGAGCTCGCAGATGCTCAAGATGAATCAGCAATTCAGCGTCATCACATTGCCAAATCGAAATGAATGGTTGAAATCAGTCCATAAGGTTGAAACAAATCGCTAAGATTAATATAAGGTTAAACTCCTAGTTATGTGATGTTAATGCCACTTGGAAACCACACTACTGTATAAATTAAAAGGTATATGCTTATACCTAGCACTTCAGTTGAAATGGAAGATCAATAGATTGAATAAGGGAAGAAGAAGAAGAAAGAAAGGCAGATGTGAGGGGGGAGGAAAAACAGTATGAGGAAGAACCAGCTAATGTAGCACAGACTAGGAATTACATTTAGATTTTTCTAAGTCTTTGGCATAATAAAACAATTCACGGTAGGCTTACAAAGTAAACTCATTAAAATGACCAGAAGCTATCTTTTGAAAAAAAACCTGCAACTGCTGGAAGTTATAAATACAAAAATTGCTAAAGAAACTCAACTAGTCTGATAGCTTCGAGGGAGAGAAAGCAGAGTCAATGTTTCAAGTCCAGTGACCTTTCTTCAGAAGTGAAGGACTCCTATTTCCTTTTCTGTTTCAGCCATTGTTTTAGTTGTATCATACTACTCCGGGTACTGTAATTAATCTGTTTTTTGTAATGTGGTTGGTTAGCACATTCATTTGTAAACTGAAAGGTTGGTGATTCAAGACCACCCAGGGATGGCATTTCAGTTCGGGGCTCTTGTAGCACAGTGGCAGTGTCCCTTTCTCTGAGCAAGGAGACCTAATTTCAATTACCACTTGCATCAGAGGTGTGAAATAATGTCTCTGGACAGGTTGATTTCAAATTATTTTTTGAGATTGGCATTTGGTTGCCTTTGCTCAAAATTAGCATCTCCACCCTCCTTTCATTAAATAATAGGTGTGGGTTTAGATCCATTTCTTGCACTCTCAAATAACATCATTTCCTTCTCTAAACCTAATCAGAAATTAAAGGATTGTGGAAAAACTTTCGACTTTTTCCCAATCAACTTAGAAATGATTTCATTTCAAAAATCAAATTCCGACAACATTCTTCACCACTAATAAATCAGTAAGATTAAACAACATGATGTTGCAAGGTGACCAGTTAATAAAAAAATGCCCCATTTACATCTCACAACCTCATGAAGCAATGACAAATGCTCCACCTGCTGGCTGTTAGTACAATACTCATTTCAACAAAATTCTTTCAAGATAGATGCCATAAAAAAGAACTATTTCCTCTTTCAGTTCATCTATCCAGAAAGATCATCCAGTCCTGCTCCATTACAACATTTGCCTTAATTGATTCAAGATCTTTCTCCTCCACTGTTCTGCCCTTTCGTTTGTTTTATATATTGATCATTCTGACTATGAGAGAAGAGCTTCCTGGTCAGTCCTAGAATGGCCTCTTGCTAACTCAAATCAAAAGCTTTGACCTATTCTCATAATTTTATTTAATGTATAACACTTAGTGTCTTATATATCTCAATAGCCTAACTCCCAACAAAACTCTTAAAAGGAAAACCATTTTCAGTTTCTCCAGTCATTCCTTATAATTCAAAGTTCCTATTGAAAACTAGCCTGTCGCCCTGTTTGAGTGCCCATGTGACATGTAGAAACACCACAACAGATCCTGTTACAATGTAAAATTTAAACAGCAAATTCTGACCTAAAATTACAGGAACAGGCCTGAAATATGTAACATTATGGAATCTGATTATTAGTTACAGTGAAAATACTCTCAATTTTTCAATAAAAAAATTCATTACCACTGTGCAATTATACTTTTTGACTCCTCAGCTACAACACAAACTTGTATTTTTATAGTCCCAAATGATACAATATTGAAACAATGTCTCCTCCTTTCTGTCTGATTCAACACTGTAACAACCTTAAATCAGCTAACAAGCATTTAAAAGGCATTTGGATGGGTATATGAATAGGAAGGGTTTGGAGGGATATGGGCCGGGTGCTGGCAGGTGGGACTAGATTGGGTTGGGATATCTGGTCGGCACGAACAAGTTGGACTGAAGGGTCTTTTTCTGTGCTGTACATCTCTATGACTCCATGACTGTAATTCAATTCACAAACACAGATTATTCAGATCCTTTGGAATTTACAATATATTAAATCCAATGATGAACATATGATCAACCTTCTCTGTCTCACTACACTCACCGCTCCCATTTTTGTTTGGTTTGAGTATTTTGTAATTATTTAACATTCCCAATATGCCCATTTCCTTTAGAGTTCCAAAATAGTAATTGTTTCTTGTGCACTGAGCTGATACAAACAGCATAGGTTAAGATGCCCTGCCATCTTTTCAAACCTCTGTCTTTTGGCTGAAGTTTGTCCAGAGCAGCAATGTCTTGGTGCCAGGATGGAATATGGTTCCAAAGCCCTCACAGACAGCACAGGGCAACGCTACTGATGGTGGTCTCCTAATTGGCTGTGACCCAGACTACCATCGAGTGCCTCTCTCTGAGTGTACAGCTCCATCAGAAGTCTGGCATCCTCATCTGTGCCCAGCCATAGGAGTGACCCTTGCTGAAGGTGAAGGCTTACTTGAAGGATAGATAGGAAATATTTCAATGTGTTGGTGGGCCATCCCACCTGGTGACTTCAGAGCTGCTGGGATAGACAGCGAGCAGAAAGGAATCCCCTCCCCTGAAAAACTGGATGTGGCAGGCAAAATGCTGGCATGGATGAATTAATTGACCATTAACTGGTCAGTTCATGATTCGCTGCTGCCTCCAGTTAGTGAGTACAGATCAGTGGAGTTCTCGGTTCTGGAAATATGCCACACTGTGAGGTGTTATAAGGTTTCCCTCCTGATATATTCCACGCCCATTGTATGAGCTCATGCAGCAAGCCACCTTCAGAAGGCTGGTAAAATCCTGGCCTTTACCAAGTCCCTCCACAAGGTGAACGTGCTTCTTGAGGATTTGCTGTTTGTGTGTTTGTCCAGCTCATGCATGTCAAAAGGTTAGTAACATTGGAATGCATGATGGTGAACCACTGTCTTTATTCGAGAACATACATGGTCAGATTAATTTGTGTTCAATTCTCCATTTGTAGTTTTAGGGTACAAAGACCAATTGCATCATTCCCACTACTTAGAAAACCATCAGGAATTAAAGTGGGAGTGTTCCTGCTCTGTCTGGATGAGTGGAATGGGCAATGCATATCATTCTCTCACCATCAGGGAAACTGTCAAACATTTTTCAGTGTGAAAACCATGGTGAATCAACATTTAGTTCTGTGGTCTAACCAGCATCACAATCTCTTGACTATGAACTAACAGAAGATTAGATCCTAACCTTTACGCACCCTCTCATTTATAAAGTATCTGTTTCTCACAAGGCCCCACTGCACCTTCAATGTGGTTTCTCTCTATATAACCACCAAACACTCAATATCTCTAGTGCATTGCATACTCCCACCTACTGCCTTCTCTGGACCATGAATGCTATTAAACAAATCATCCTTTTGGTTGGATAATGTAGGAAAGAGTTGTCAACATGATGCATTATGTAAATATCAGTCAGAGTTTAACCAACTGAACTAACTGACTGACACCACGCTGTGACAAGTGTGCAAAACACACTGCCTGGTGAGGATTGCACTAGGGCCTTCAGATTATGAGACTGATGCACTGCCTCCTGCACTAAGAAGCCATACCTGAGGCCTCTTTATACTCTTTTGAGGGTGGCATGATGGCTCAGTGATTAGCACTACTGCCTCACAGCACGAGAGAAGTGTGTTGGATTCCACCCTCAGTCTGTGTGGTGTTTGCATGTTCCCTTCAGGTGTGCGTGGATTTATCTTGGTGCTCTGGTTTCCTCCCACCATCCAAAGGTCTGCAGTTTAGGTGGAGTGCCCAGGGATGTGCAGGCCAAATGGATTAGCCATGGGAAATGCAGAATTACTGGGATAGAGTATGGGGAGTGGGTCTGGGTGGGGTGCTTTTTGCAGGATCGGTGTGGACTTGTTGGGCCAAATGGCCTGCTTCCATACCATAGGGATTCTATGATTCGCACCAAACCAATAAATCAGCCCATCAAATATACCTTAAAGGGGCACTGCAATGAAAAACAAAAGCTTGAGTGGAAATTTATGGAAAAAAATGAAAATAACATTACTGGGCTAATGGCACACTTCAGCCTACAAAATCTCTTTCCATGGTTTTGATTCAGACTATTAATCAAAGTGACAGCCCTTTGGAGGTGCAATGTAACAAGCACTTCAATAGAAATTTATCAAATTATGTTTGAAGTTATTCCCAAGGCTGATAGTACACACTCCAGCTCCTGTGGCGCCCTCAGTCAAGCGAACCACAAATACTGCATGCTTTGTCTCTACCTCTCATAATGCAGAAATCACCAGGGAAGAGAGCAGACAATCAGGTTGTGCATCCTGTTTATGGTCACTTTGGCCAGGCCCAGAAGCAAGCTAACAAGTAGATCCTCTGATCTGACCCCATTTTCTCACTTGCCTCTGCACTGGGTTCCCACAAACTAGGAGCTCAGAGCTAAAATATAAACCAAAGCTGAGGAAGGAGAGCTTTAACTAACGGAACAGCAGAGGCCTGTTCCATTGAAAACCATTGGAAAACTAATGACCAAGTTAATTAATTAAAAATAGAACCATCCTCAAAGGGGCACTGTAACAAAACAAAACTGACTAAAATAAATCTAAATTTAGTTTTACGGGAGGTGATGCACCCCGTGCAGCTCCTATGGTACCCATCGGTCATGGAAAGCCTAAAGGGTGCCCATGGATGCCACATACTCCCTCTCCAGGCACACCTGGGCTCAGGCTTAACCATGGAAAAAAGGCAGTCCTAATGACCAGACCCCACTCCCCAAAACTTCTCACGGCCTATTGTCTGGACTGTTCATAATCCCCTTTGCCAGGCCCAGGAGTTTACCACTTGGCAGAGGACTTCTGCCACGGATGAAATTACAGTGAACATGTATTGGCAACTTCAGTGGCACAATTGGTCATTGGGCAGGTGGGTCACCCTCCAAATTCCCAACCTTTGGCCAAATACCATGGCAATGGGAGGCCAACAAACATTCCTCCCCGGGCATTCCTACTCTTCCCACCCCTTCAGTCCCACTGTGTCCCAGCCCATTCTTGCAGACCTGACAAAATGTAGCTCGATGAATCTGGACAAGATGTAATTGACAACAGCAGTGTTATGACCAACAGCTGTTGTGTCTAAAAGTGGGGTTAGTGGTTATAATCTGAAATTGAATTTATTTTTGAGTTTGGAAAGGTTTCAAAACTGAGGTTTGTGACCGTGTGTTTCTGTGTGTTTCATTGGTCCAGTATAAAAGGCCAAGGATTGAGACGTCAGTGTCAATGTTCATCCTAACAGTTTGTTCTTGTGCACAAACTGTTGGTTTCAGACTCCTTTAGATATGTGTGGCTGAGGGAGTGTGCAATCTTAAAGGAAGCAGCTTGTGAGAAGATGGCTCCGTATCTTCTATATTGCTGCACATACAAAGCTCACAAGTGATGTGGTTATTGGGGCCAAATGAAAATGCCAAGAGAATGATTTGCTCCACTCTGAAAAGCATAAATTCATCTTTTGTTGTTAAAATCTATTTTTAAGGTTGCGGGTTAAAGAGGTGGGGAACATTGATTGGTGAAGTCCCTGAACCCGTATAATGAATAGTGGTACTTCTGCCATGCAGCTTGTCCATCTCAGTGATCAAGGTCACAGGTTTGGAAAGCTTTGTACAAGGTGCTGGAACACATCGCCTGAAAGGACGGAGGAAGCAGTTTCCTCTGTAACTTTAATGAACTCTCCAACAAAAATGATTAAAAGCCAATGGTGAAAGGGGGATGGGTCTACTGACTATGTCGACCAAAGAACAAGCACACATATGAGAGTTTGAATGGCCTCTATTTGTGGTCTATAGTTCAAGATTCTGGTGACAGCATTTATACGGAGAGTGGACAAAGTGTGCTATTCTCCAGCATAAGCAATAATATGGATTGTTTTATTTTGTGCAGTGACAACAACTGGGTGGGGCAGTTTCACTTATGTTTATAGTGAAAACACTGAGGTTAATATTGCCCACTCCTATGTATCTCAGCTCTTGTGCGGCTGAATCCTTCAGATAAACATTACTTAGCTCCAGATTTAACTATTTCAAAACTCTCCTCTCTTCATCTTCCATGACGACTTGTCCAACATTTGATTGCTCGGAATCTGCCCAAACTGAGTTCATTTGGCAGTCACTTTTTATTCACTGGGTTCCCAAATCCACCAACTAAATGCGAATCCTTGTTCTCCTCTAGAAATCACCATCATTTTACTCCACCTACCTCGGCAATTTCACCCAGTCTTCTATCTTTTACCAAATGTTCTTGTCTTTTCAGTTGGGTTTCTACCGTAAGATTAGGTCTACAGGTGAGGGAGTATGAACAGGCTTTATCAGGCAAATCTATACACATTGGGTGGGTAGGAGAGGACATCTTCTGGACACCTACAGGCTCTGGCTCCAGTTCTATGAGATCCAATTACAAACTGTACCTCCCTCTCAACTTATTCCGCAGTACCACATTGAACCATTAACATTCAGCCATAGACATTTGACTCCCTGCACTCCCTTCCTATTGTCTTGCGAAGTAAATACTAGGGTAGAGTGGAATGGCAGCTTCTCAGGACAACTGGCCTGTAGCTGTATAATACTGGAGGCTAATCTGGACAAAAATTGGATAACCCTCAGCTCCTGAACTATCACAGCTCCTTGAAAGGGAAGACCACAAACTGAAATTCTTTGTTCACCTCCATGTGTGATGGACTTTGAGAACAAAGAGCAGTCTAGGGTAACAGTTTCCATCAGAAAGTAAAAGTGTATCAACATTAACAGAAATTAGACATCTGGATCAGGATCTATATATATGAGGTTCCAGGACAGCACTGTTGTCTGTAAGATGAATGGCAAATTGATTTACTTCCCGATGTATTTCCAAGCTCTTTTTCCGAAATGTCATTCTCATTCCGTAGATAATCTTATCATTAATAGTGGCTTGGTTTTCAATCATTGTCTTCTACAAATTTAAACAAATATCTTTGTTTTCTCTCCTAAGAGCTTCTTATTCAAACAAAAAATTATCACTGAATGATTTTAGCAGGTTTTGCTCAGCTAATAATTTGCAGTGATCTTAAAGCACTGACGATCATCATTTGAGAGAGGCATTTTCCTCAAATGTACCGTTTTCTAACAGTAAAACTAAATCTCCTTATTGTCTCCCAAACTGAGCTCTTGTTATCACTTGTTCAGCTTCTTCTCCATCCTGGCTTAGGATCAACAATCCCTATTCTGCCTACCACTTTCATATCTCTATCTTTCTCTCTCTCTGGGCTCAGTCTTGACTGATCCACTCACCTCTCTTTCTCCTCTCCCCCAAACTCGTCTGCAGCATAAATACCACCTTTTTCTTGCTGCTATCAGTTCTGATGAAGAGTCACTAGACTTGAAACGCTAACTCTGTTATCTCTGCACAGATATAACTAGACCAGTTGAGTTTCTCCTGCAATTTCTGTACCACTTTATTTTGCCAACTGTGTGAGAACATAAGCTAACTCTGCATGGGCTTTTTGAAACCTTCTGTAATCTTCTAATTTTTCAGTTTCTAAGTGTGACTGCTAATAGTTGAGCTTTTAGGTCAGCAGTCTCTTGGAGTTAGTTAAACGGCCCCAGTTCTTATTTAACTTTGATCTATTTTGAGGTCCTTTTCATACTTGACCTCATCAGGCCATTCTGTATGCCTAGAAAATTTGGTCATCTCGTTGTTGGCTGTTTCCATGATTTTGTTGGTGAATTGTATCATAGGATCAGCTGCCAGTTACGCAGGTCTAAAATTTCTGAATTTTGACAGGATCTTGACATTTGATGTTGACATTGCTTACCATGCCTCCTCCTGTGAACTTTCTCTTTATGTGGATTTGACCCTATTGTGGTTCAGTGCCTGAGATGCTGTTAAAGTTTGCCGCATTCCACATCCTGTTGTCGCTGGGCTTTACTTCATGTTTCTCCCTGCACTTCACATGTAGCACTGTACTGTCTCTGGGATTCACTTCAATATGCTCCTTGCCACTTGTCTCTGGTTCTGCCTGTGCTAAGGTAATCAATTATTAACACCGGGTATTAATCATGACTGTACACTGGAATGGTAACTGAGAGGACATTGCCGAAACCCTACGGACTCATATTCTAGTTCCTCGTGATCTGACCTCACTGTTGACCGAGATCCTGATCCATATGTTCAATAACTACTCCTAATGCTTTAATGAACCTTTTACTCGACAGCGTCTGTTGCATTTTGTCCTCAGCTCCATTAGGTGCCTGAGCTTTCAGTTACGTAGACCTTATTATTACCTCTGACATTTCTGACTCAGCATCAATTTCCTTTTTCAAATTTGTAAAGTACCTGGGAGATTTCAGTACTTTACGAGAACTTGCAGCCTGGCTGCAGCTAACACACAGCAGCCTGAACAATAGAACAGGATCCAGGAAACTGGGGGGCTGTTACGAAAATGTTACAGTTTACAAGTCTTCCTAGCTGCCTTTTTTTAAAAATTGCACAAAATTAACTTAACAGTGCAGGTTGGACAGGCACGATAGAAACTCATGGCTGAAGAAAAATGAATTTAAACAGCAAAATGTTATATTTAATGTGATTCACTTCAAATACAACCATAATGAGTCTGCGATTAGTTGTGCACATCAGGTAAAAAGGATAAGCTAAATATAAATATAATGCCATGCATAGATGTTCACTTAGGTTTATTTAGACTGCTGAACAAAGAAACTGTCTGCTGCTAGTAACTGATCCCTCATTTCCTTCACTGGCTTATCTCTTAACACTGGAGTGTGATGACCACACATCACACCATTCTTGCAGAAATACACTGAGGACTTTAATAAATGGAGTGCTGTCTGTCTATGCTGGTTGTTCAGCCTTCCTACATGTTGTGATTTGGAGGGGCTGGTATTGGACTGGGGTGGTCAAAGTTAAAAATCACACAACACCAAGTTAGAGTCCAACAGATTTATTTGGAGGCACTAGCTTTTGAGGTGCTGCTTCTTCATCAGGTGGTTGTGAAACAGGACCATAAGACACAGAAATTATAACAAAAGATTACAGTGTCATGTAGCTGAAATGATATATTGAACAAACCTAGATTGTTACGTCTTTCATCTTTTAGAATGGGTTTGCTGGTTTTGGTTCTTTAATATGTAAATCCCACAACTTCTTTTAAGTCACATTCTCAAGATAACTTAAGATTTTTGTTAAAAATCACACAACACCAGGTTTTAGTCCAACAGGTTTAATTGGAAGCACACTAGCTTTTGGAGCGTTGCTCTGTGCTTCCAATTAAACCTGTTGGACTATAACCTGGTGTTGTGTGATTTTCAACTTTGTACACCCCAGTCCAACACCAGCATTTCCAAATCATAAGATTGTTGTAACTGAGAGAGAGTAGGGGATTAGAGATTCAATTGCCATTCCTTACATAGATTCCCTACAGTGTGGAAACAGGCCCTTCATCCCAACAAGTCCACACCAACCCTCCAAAGAGTTACCCACCTAGACCCATTCCCCTACCCTATTACTCTACATTACCCCTGACTAATGCAAACCTACACATCCCTGAATACTATGGGCGATTTATCATGGCCAATTCACCTAAACTGCGCATCCTTGGATTGTGGGAGGAAACTACAGCACCAGGAAACCCATGCAGACACAGGGAGAATATGCAAACTCCACACAGACAATTGCCTGAGGCTGGAATCGAACCTGGGTCCCTCATGCTGTGAGGCAGCAATGCTAACCACTGAGCCACCCTGAATCCAGGACTGGTCTATGAAGCTCACCAGGAGCTTGTTCTGAGCCTAACCTGTGGTCCACCGTCATTAAAGTAAATGGTAATCATTGCTTAAGGAGCTAGTTGTTGTATGGGCATATTGTATGAAATGTAAAATTGCTGCCAAAATTCTCTTTAAGAGAATTTAAGAGAAAAGGGCACCTATTTTTTAACGCAGAGGGTGGTATGCATACAGAATGAGCTGCCAGCAGAAGTGGTTGAGGCAGGTACATGAACAACATTTAAAAGGTATTTGGACAATTACATGGATAGGAAAGGATTAGAAGGATATGGGCCAAGTGCAGGAAAATGGGGTCATCGTGGATGGACATTTTGGTCGCCATGGACCAGTTTGGGCCAAAGGGCCTGTCTCCGTACTGTCAGACTCGATGACTCTAAGTGTAGAAAATAACAGGGCTGTTTGATCTAGTGTGATAGATGGAAACCATTAAAGTAGCCATCAGCTGAAGAAAAGTCACTGGACTCGAAATGTTAACTCTGATTTCTCTTCATAGATGCTGCCAGTCATGCTGGGCTTTTTCAGCAATTTCGGTTTTTGTTTCCAATTTCCAGCATTTGCAGTTCTTTAGGTTGTTTTTAAGAGCAAAATCATTTCCTGGTCTAACTAGAAGAGTCTCTGTTGCAGGTGAGCAACTAGTTCCAGATGATATGCATTACTACAAAGACTTCAAGGAGCACCAGGTGTTAGGACTCACTCCACTGAAATCCTAAGATGTTCTGACCAGAAGTTCAAATAATCTGTTTGTAGTGGGTGAATTTTAAATTTTCCAGACTCAGATAACACTAAAAGCCTTTGATATAAGATTCTGGCACTATGAGTGATCAAATAAATTGGCTGCTGTCTTAGCCCCTTTGAATGACCTTTGAATTTTATTGCAAGATGGCAGGATGTTAACTTCAGGGTTACTCTGTCGACATGGAGGAAAAAGCCTTATGTCATACTGCAGCAATTGACACCCAACTTCCATTGAGACTTTTCAAAAAATTATTTTGGGGGATATGGGTGTTGCTGTCTGGACCAGAATTTATTGCCTGTCCCTAATTGGCCTTGAGCACGCGGTGTGAGCTGTCTTCTTGACTGACTGCAGTCTATATGCCATAGGCGGACCTACAATGCCATTATGGAGGGAATTCCAGGATTTCTAGCCAGCAACACTGAAGGAATGACGATGCATTTCCAAGTTGAGATATTGAGTGGCTTCAAGGGAAACTTGTAAGTGGTGGTGTTCAGGTGTGTCAGCTGCCCTTGTCTTTCTCGATGGAAGTGGCCATGGGTTTGGAAGGTGCTGTCTGAAGATCTTCAGTGAGTTTCTGCAGTGCATCTTGTAGACAGTACACACTGCTACTATTGAAAGTTGTTGGTGGAGGAGATGGATGCTTGTGGATGTGGTGCCAATCAAGCAGGTTGCTTTGTGCTGGATGGTGTCAAGCTTTCTGAATGTTGTTGGAATTGCATTTATCGTGGTAAGTGGAGAGTATTCCATCATACTGTGGACCTGTGACTTGTAGATGGTGAATAGACTTTGGGGAGTTATGAGGTGATTTACTTGTCGCAGTATTGCTAGCCTCTGACCTGCTCTTATAGCCACCCTGTTTATGTGGCAAGTCCAGTTAAGTTCATGGTAACCCCCAGACTGTTGATAGTGGGCCATTTGCTGCTGGTAGCACCATTAAATGTCAAGGGGCATTGTCTCTTACTGGAGTTGGCCAATGCCTAACATGCATGTGGCGTGAATGTGCTTTACCACTTGTCAGCCCAAGCCTGGGTATAGTCCAGGTCTTGTTGCATTTGAACATGGACTGCTTCAGTGTCTGAGGAGTCACGAATGGTGTTGAACATAGAACAATCATCAGTGAACATCCCCACTTTTGACCTTATGATGGAGGGAAAGTCATTGGTGAAGCAGCTGAGGATGGTTGGGCCTAGAACACTACCCTGTGGAACTCTTGCAGAGATGTCCTGGAACTGAGATAACTGACCTCTAACAACCACAACCATAACCATCTTCGTATGTGCCAGAAATGCCTCCAACTAGCAGAGAGTTTGCCCCGGACACACATTGACTCCAGTTTCACTAGGGCCACACTCAGTCAAGTGCAGCCCTGATATCAAGGTGTATCACTCTCACCTCACCTCTGTAATCCAGCTCTTTTGTTCATGTTTGAACTAAGACGGTAATAAGGTCAGGAGTTGAGTGGCATTGGCAAAACCCAAACTAGGGGTTGATACTGAACAGGTTATTGCTGAGCAGGTACTGCTTGACAGCATTGTTGATGACACCTTCCATCACTTTACTGATGATCAAGAGTAGACTGATGGGGTGGTAATTGGCCAGGTTGGATTTGTCTGTTTTGAGTGTACAGGACATAGCTGAGAAAATTTTCACACTGTCAGGTAGATGCCAGTTTTATAACTGTACTGGAAGAGCTTGGCTAGTTCTGGAGCACAAGTCCTCAGTACGAATGTGGTCAGATCCCATAGCCTTTGCAGTATCCAGTACCTCCAAGCATTTATTGATATCATGTGAAGTGAATTGAATTGGCTATAGACTGGTACCTGTAATGCTGGGGACCACTGGAGGAGGCCGAGATGGATCATCCACTCGCCACTTCTTTCTGAAGATTGCTGCAAAGGCTTCACCCTTATCTTGTGCACTGAGGTGTTGGGCTCTTCCATCATTTTGAGGGTGCCATATATGTTTCTGGAATTTTGGGAGAGATCATGGCAGGAACAAAGCAAAATCAGGATGATTCACTTCATCACATTACCAAAGGAAGAGAAAAGAGGGATGGGGGAGTTGAGGAGGAGAAAGAGAAAGGGAAAAAAAGGGATTGAAAGGTAGCAGGGAGAACTAGAAGGAAGAGCTGGGAAGTGGAGAAGGAGAGAGTGAATTGGGATTAGAGATAGGAAGAGAAACATGACAGTGGAAAATTAGGAGATGGGGAAAGTAAGAGCACAGAAGAGGATAAAAGAAGGTGATGGAAGGAGAGAATTAAAAGATGGAGGTAGTAGAACAGTGGAGAGTGGAGGATAAAGTTGGAAAAGACAGAAGTGGAAAGTGAGAGAAGAGACAGGAAAGGAAGTAGGAAGAGGGACAAGATAGGAAACTAAGGAAAGGGAGGAAGACTAAGTGTATGCTGAGGGGGAGGCAAAGAAGGAGATTTGGCAGGGGAGAAAGCCAAAATGGAGAAAGGGACGAGAGGGAAAGATAAGGAAGATAACTGGCAAGATGCAAAAGGAAAAGAGCATAAAATAGGAAGGAGCAGAGGGAGGAAATGGTGGAGGAGGAGCAGAGGGAGGAAATGGTGGAGGAGGAGCAGAGGGAGCAAATGGTGGAGGAAAGGATAAAGATTGGGAGGAATGATGAGAAAGGGGGTGAGCATAGGTAAAAGACAGTAGCTACAGACTAAGAAAGGATGAGGGGACATGAACATGGGTGGAAGAAGAAAAATGAAGGAAGTGAAAAAAAAAACAGGGAAGAGAGACAATATTGGAGAGGTATTGTGAAAAAGGAGAAGATGTACCCCCATAGGAGCAAACTAGTAAATTGAAGAATACCATAGTTTGGTCTCTCTCAGGAATGAGGCTGTAATATAAAAGCAACCAGAAACAGAAACTATCCAGAGCAAGACAGAGTTTACAGAAGGGGCTTGTTCTGCCTCCAATGTCACAACGTGTAACAATGTTCAGTGATTTACTTGATTTAGTTCCAGTTCGTCAGCTTAGAACTGTGTGTCACTCCAGAAAAACTCTTCAGGAATATGAGTTAGCAATGTTAATAATGTAATAAGCACAATCTCAGGTGTTGTGATTATAAATGTATGATTATGAATTGTCAGCTGAAACCATACAGAGCTGAAATTGAGATAGGCCGTATTACTGGAGATGACACTGCAGAAGTTTGAGGCCCTTCAGGTTTGATGCACTGCTCCCCAGCTACTAGAATGGCCCATGGGCTGCTTTTTGCTGGGAAGGGCACTCGTGAGGAAGAGATCTCCGCCACTATCATGATAGAGCTTCAAATCAGCCAATATGTTTTCTATAAATGGGGACCATGCAGATCCATTCAGCACGGTCACTCACAATGTAACTCCAGACACCATCTGGAAGAAATCTCTTCACATATGCAGTGTGTCAAAGAGATAGCTTTATTGGAAGGCACTGCTTAGACAAACTATTGGTGACAGTACCAGCTTGAATAGGCACATATGATGGCACTGGATGGCTCACATGACATTGGCCACTGCTCACACTCTGGAAAGAATCAGCTCCAAGTGTACCAAGTTCAAACCAGACTCCTCTGAGCTCCTTGGAGAAAGTGAGGACTGCAGATGCTGGAGGTCAGAGCCAAACGCATGGCACTGGAAAAGCGTAGCGGGTCTGGCAGCATCCAAGGAGCAGGACAGTCGACGAAGAGTTTCTGCTTGAAATGTCAACTCTCCTGCTCCTTGGATGCTCCCTGACCTGCTATGCTTCTCCAGCGCCACACTTTTGACTCCTCTGAACTCTTTGACAGTGATAGGCAGACAGGCTGGCCAGCCTACCAATACACCCTGTATATGCTACTTTCTATACATCACCAATCAAACTCCTCATCTGAGTCCTCTTCAGTAGAATGCATGTGCACCTTGGTCTTGAGACACATCATGGCATTTTGTACAATAAGGATGAAATGGGATTTGACAAGATGCATAAGTGGAAGCCGATGATGACTTCAGTGAGACTACAAGCCAAAGCTCCACTGAGAGTTGCTCCAATTATTCCCAGCACCATCTCCTCCATGGGGTTCCATCATGTGACCCTCCCTTTAAGCCTCTGATTAGCTGCTGCTGCCATCTATTATTATGGATCACATTGTCCTTTGTAAAGGAGAGGGAAATGTCAGTGAATGTTGTGCAATATCTTTGGGTGATGTACCTAGCACGGTTGTGCAAGTTGTGAGATGTGAATAAGCTGTACTAAGTGTGCAAGGGTGAGGTGATGTATATGAATGTGAGTTTCAAGTCAAAATTGTCGGTAGATAAAAGAAGGGGAGTAAATGAATGAAGTATTGTTTGGGGCTAATTGCTATAATGTAACCTTGACCACTTTCATTAGGTCATTACATTTCTTGTAGTGTTGTATGCAGGAGCTCAGTGCGAGGCTGGTGGCATTGGTCTATTGTCATTTGTCACAATGTTTTCTCAGTGATCAGTCTGGAGGGCAGACTGAGGGGGTGGGGGGTGAGGTCATGTTTGCAGAGGAATGTCATTTAATCTGTACTCACCTTCCCTGAATTCTTATGTCATCAAATACTTTCTGCTTTGGATCCGGAGCATGTCACCACACACGCTTTGCTGACCTCAGCATCCTCCTACTTTGTCTTAGCAGCTAGTATCTTCCTCTCATTGTTAGGGAAGAGGTCAGGAACCTCTTTGGATAAGAAATACATTACCTACCTTATTCCTCCTCAACTATTATGGGCTATTTTACTCCTGGAATTACACTCCTGTGATGAAATTGGGTTGCACAGCTATTCCTTTCAATGCAGAGGAGATGTCCCAAGCAAGTGAGAGCAGAGGGCATGCAGTGTTATTGGCGTTGGGTGTTTGAGTGGGAGATAGCAAGTGATGGAAAATCTTGCTGGTATTAGTGAGACTGGTAGAGAATGATCCTTAATGGGGCTGATACAGTGGCAGGATTAGAAGTGAGAGTGAGCTATCAGTGAGAGGATGGTGGAACGTACCCTGGCAGACTGGACAAAGACATTGACCTTCTTACTTTCTGCAATGGGGGAGTGGGTGTTTCTCTAGATGCTGAGACTACTTTAACCCAGGTGGCAACCTCAGATCAGGCTGCATTTGTCTGGTGCCTTGGCCACCACTGTTGCTCCTGGGGAAGGAGGAAGTCCCGTGTCAGCACTACCCATGCAGCAGGCCATCCAGGACCCTGCCCACAGAGCAAGGTGGCTGATTTCCTCATCTGCCTTGTCCAGGGCAAATGTCAGGATGTATGCAGGGCAGCTGCAGCCTGACTGTGCTTGCTTAGGGGCACAACGTCATTTTTAAATGATGTGTGTGGAAAGGATGCTGGTGAATTCTAGAATATTCTCGAAAAGGCATTTTTTTTCTGGGAATGGCATACAGTAAGATGGGGTGAAAATCTGATGTCAGAGATGCAATAAAGGTGTGGTAGGTAATTACTGGAGGCACACTTGGTGTGAGAACATGCTCGGCCTCACATTTACGAACCCTGCAAAATAAACCCTCCAACTTGGACTGAGCTAAAAAAAAGCAAGATTCCGTCCAGACACTTTTGGCCCCAGTCTTGCTGCAAGTTCTCTTTCCAGTTCCCTCCAAGCTAACTGATCAAGTTGACAGTTTTCTTCCACTAGGCTAAGTGCTTTGCACTGTGATGATCACTGGAGACTTCTTCTAGCTACAAGCTAAACAAATTGTACAACTTCTTTGCATGTCACCCTACTCCAAATGGCCTGCAACCTATACAATACCAAGTCTGCAGTAAACTTCAATGACTCTCCCCATCACAATCTCTGGTCCAAAGAGAAGAACCTCAGTTTCACTTGTCTCTCCACAACTCTGAAGTCATAGAGTCATAGAAACACACTCGTCCATGCCGACCAGATATCCCAACCCAATCTAGTCCCGCCTGCCAGCACCTGGCCCATATCCCTCCAAACCCTTCCTATTCATACACCCATCCAAATGCCTCTTAAATGTTGCAATTGTACCAGCCTCCACCACTTTCTCTGGCAGCTCATTCCATACAAGTACCACTCTCTGTGTGAAAAAGTTGCCCCTTAGGTCTCTTTTATGTCTTTCCCCTCTCACCCTAAACCTATGCCCTCTAGTTCTGGACCTCACTCTTACCATCATTCTAGTGAACCACTGAGTGCTGGCTCGAGCTTGCTGAAGAAAGGGGCTTGGAATTGGACACAACACACCAGCTGAGGCCCAACCAGTCGTTTATAAAGTTTTACCATATTTTTATGCCACTCACACTCTATAGCTCTGACTATGGAGATTTATTTATCCTGAGACAATGTACAACGTTTAATCATCTTTTCATTTTGTTGTGAAGTTTTCAAAGAATTGTGTCTGTGCACCCCAAAATTCCTCCCTAGATTCCTCCACTTCCTATGAAATTGTACCATTTGGTTTATATTCCCTCGCCTAAATTTCCTTTCCAGAATGCATTACCCCACACTTCTCTGCATTAAATTTCATTCACCAGCGCCCTCTCATTTTCCTCATATATTTCTTCCTGAATATTCCTGTAGGTATATAGCTAACAGTATTGTGTTGCCTACATTCCTGGGACCAAAAATCCAAATTACATGTTTATGTCTTTAATTGAAACACATTACTGTCTTCTGGACCTAAACGTGTGAAAGTGAAAGAAAGCAGAGAAAGTAATAGAAAGAAAGGAATTTTTGGAGGCGACGTTCCTAATGTTCATATTCAATGGTATACGAAAATATGTGCACAAGAGAAAAAAGAAAATTTATTACCTTATAAAAATGATTCATTCAGTCCTTAGAATGATCAATAAACTTGTCTGATATAATTGGGAACTGCTGCCTTGTGAATTGAATTGTGCTGATGGAACATAAGCCAAAATAAGGAAATAGAGTGGACAGATGGCACAATTCTACATGGAGATTTCTGAATATTTCATAGGATGCATGGCCTTGACTTCACAGAATGATTAACTTCTTCTGTACTTGACTCTCAAGAACAGGATATTAATAGAACATGTCTTAGAGGCCTGTGATGCTATAGCATAAAGATAAAAGGGCAGGGCCAAGAGGGATTTGAAAAAAACTTTATCTGATTTTAAAACTAAGGTGGTGCTTAACTAGATTAGCAAGCACAGGGATGATGAATGAATGGGACTTGGTGGAAGTTAGAACACAGGAAGTAGAGTTTTGGAATGACCTCAAGCTTACAATGGGTAGAAACTTGGGAGAACTTGTGCGTTAGAATAGCAAAGTCATACAGTCATAGAGATGCACAGCACAGAAACAGACACTTCGGTCCAATTCGTCCCCATGCCGACCAGATATTCTAAACTAATCTAGTCCCATTTGCCAGCACTTGGCCCACATCCCTCTAAACCCTTTATATACCCATCCAGGTACCTCTTAAATGTTGTAATTGTACCAGCCTCCACCAGTTCCTCTGGCAGCTCATTCCATTCACCTTCTGCTTGAAAAGGTTGCCCCCTTAGGACCGTTTTAAAAGTTTCTCCTCTCATCCTAATCCTAGTTCTGAACTTCCCCACCCCAGGGTAAAGACCTTGTCTATTTACCCTATCCATGCCCCACATGAGTTTATAAACACCTCAGCTTCCACGCTTCAAGGAAAACAACCACAGCCAACTCAGCCCCTCCCGATAGCTCAAATTCAAGGTTTGTTCAGCAGCTGAATGGAGGCAGATACAGTCATATTTTGGACTGGAAAAAGGTTTATATTGAAGTTCCCCCGGTGTCGGTACTGGCACCCTTGTTTTTTCTGCTAGTTATAAATGACCTGGATCTTGGTGTGCAGATAATGATTTCAACATTTGCAGACAAAAAAAATCTTGGAAAAATTGCAAACCTTTGGGAGGATAATGTAGAACTTCAAAAAGACTGACACATTGGTGGAGTGGGCAGAAGGGGAACAGTTGAAATTCAATGCAGGAAAGTGTGAGTTGGTACAATTTGGTAAAAACTTGGACTGACAGTATAAGAGAGAGGGTACCATTGTAATGGATGTGCAGGAGTAGGGAAGGCTGGATGTATGTGTATATAAGTTGTTAAAGGTGACAGTAAACAAAGCATACAGCATTATGGACTTCATTAATAGGGGCATGGAGTACAAGTACAAGGAGGTTATGATGAACATATAAGGATTTCAGGTGGAAAATTGTGTATGGTTCTGATGCAACACTACATGAAGAATATGAACGCATTGGAAAGAGTGCGGAGAGGTGTAAGAATGGTTGCAGGGATGAGACATTTCTGTTAGCATAAAAGATTGGAGAAGTTGAGGACAATTTGCCTTGGATAGGGGAATGCCAAGATGGGATTTGATAGAAATTTCAAAATTATGAGGGCTTTGTTCAGAGTTGATATGAAGAAATTGTTCTTACCTATGAATAGTTTGAGAACCAGAGGCCATGGTTTTTGACATGTTTTTACAAAAGAAGCAAATGGGAGGAGAGATAAAAATGTATCAACACTACAGTTAATTAGGGTCCATAATGCATTGCCTGGAAGTACGGTGGAAGAGGTTAAATTAAAATATTGAAGAGACATTGGATAATTATTTAAATGAACCAAGTTATGGTAAAATGGTGTGATGGGCCAAATTGTTTTAAACTCCACCAAACAATTCCTTGATTGGGAGCAGTATACACAAGCATGTTCTGTGACGTTTAGTCATTGTGCACCTAAATGTGAAAGAATCTTGTGGATTCTTTCACACATGACTATCTTTCGCTTTTACTCACTTGTATATCACTGTTGAAGCCTTTAGCTCATGGAAAGCAATGATAAGGTGGGCACTGAGCAATTTCCTACTACAACGACAGTAATAATTAAATTGTTGTTGAACATTACCACTTAAATTAGAATAATTTATTATGTCTCAATTGTTCTGGTCTCAATCTATTGGTCAAGACAAATTTAATTAGGTTGGTGGGCAAGTTCAGTTCATGCATGCAAAAACAAAGTGAAAATTCTGGGAGATTTAGTAAGCGTGGAGAGAGAAGCCGCATTCATGTTTTGATCAGGAATATGGAACACATCTGATGGGACACGAGAATTTAGCAAAATGTCATACATGTTTGTGACCGATGTGTGCCGCGGGGACAGGAATAGTGACAAGATAGTATTGTATAGTGGATACATGTTGCTAAATTTGGTCAGTGTTTGTTTTGCTGATATAATGCCAAAAATTGCCTCTGCTTCTCTATAAAGGGGCCACTTCTATTTTTGGGGGGTGGGTAACACAGGATTTCCTTAACCTATTTTTTAAAAAGGTACATTTAAGAGCACAACTCAAAATCGTTGTCGGCTGTAGTCTGGCTGTCTGTTCATTTTAATTGGCTGCGGAGGGCAGGAAGTGAAGATATTGTTCCCACCTTTCAGGTCTCAGCTGATCTCTCTGAGACGGAAGTGTGTGTGGCTGTTTCAGGCACTGAGTCTGTTCGCTTTACTTTGAATGTCTCTCATCCCAACAGAAGCCCGGTAATGGTGGGGTGAGGGAAGCGTTGCTATTGCTTCAGTTGTGAGTGAAGAGCTGGGCTCAGGGTAGGTAGGGAGTCAGGGAATTAAAGTGGGCAGGAGGAAGAGATACCTGCAATGAGAAGAGTGTTAGAGGGTCAGGGATGGCATCCATTCAACAGAGCCGAACTGGAGACGAAGGAGAGGATGGCGAGGATGGCTCTCTCCACACGATGCTGACGGCGATAGAGGAAGAGCGGATCAGAGCAAGCCTCAAGCAGGAGATGAGTGGCCTGGGTAAGTGCAATGTGACCTGTTCCTCCCTCTTGCATACACTGATATCGCTACAAGCTAGCTCAAGGCTCTCCTGCTAGACTACCAGTGTCTGTTAAGGCGATTCTTCTCATGTGACACTTAAAAACACTACACTCTTCTGGGTCAACCCTAGCGGACAATTCCACTTCTCGGACCGCCAGGAGACGAATGACTTTCCAGAGTTAGTCTTGTTCAAGTTGATCTTCAGTGAAGTGACGCCCTTCGGTTTTGACAGATCACTTTTTTGGGGTGGGGGGGTTGATAGGGTTGCGGAATCCGGTTTCACAAACGCCTGGCTTCTAAATATCAAACCCCCAAGCGTTAATTGGGGAAGAATTTTAAAGAGCCTGTTTAAACCCATTGGGTGGTCTTCACTATTCAATAGCTACGGCAGGGCGAACGGGTGCTGGCAGTTTACAGATGACTTGTTATTAACTGGGCGTTTTGTTAATGTTACCGCCAGCCCTGGGTTTTCCGGTCGTTGCTCTTAAATGTTGCATTCATTTTAAGTTGCAAAAATTGCCTCCATTATTTGATTGTATTCACATGGTGCGCTAAAGGTGTACTGGGTTTTACATGAATAAGGGTGGGTGTGGAGACGGCAAGTCCTCAGCCATCTGACCATTGGGCACTAACTAGTGAACAATGACAGCCAAATCTGAACATTCAGTTGGATAGACCTAGGTTCGAAATCATTGTATCGCCTTTGCACATTCAGCAGAGTTGCTTACACTGATGTTTTACTATGCTCCTGTCATTACTGTAGGACTTGTCTGGGAGTTGAGCAAACGTGTTAAATGGTTATTGTGTTTTTCTTTACCATGAAGATATGTCAGGCTTATATTTGCCAGACTTGTCAATTGGATTTTAGTTTCCATTTCGAAAAAAAATGGAAGAAATGAACAAGAAACCTCTCCCTTTTTTTCCCGTGATTGATTCAATTACCCGGTGTGTGAAGCTCAGGATGAGGTAAGCTGCAATTTCAAAGGAAGCCGCAGGTGGGCAGTGAG
This sequence comes from Chiloscyllium punctatum, assembly GCF_047496795.1. Classification (NCBI taxonomy): domain Eukaryota; kingdom Metazoa; phylum Chordata; class Chondrichthyes; order Orectolobiformes; family Hemiscylliidae; genus Chiloscyllium; species Chiloscyllium punctatum. Next base: position 50,822,012 of record NC_092770.1, read on the forward strand.
CATGCGCGGGTGCGCGGCGCATCCTGGGGACTGTAGTCTCTGGGAGCCAGGTTCACCGCGTGTTGGACGGGTGAGCGGACTACAACCCCCAAAATGCAGGTCGGCAAGGGACAGCGCGCATTGTTGCCCATTCTGACAGAAAGGGATGATGTAATTGTCAGTGGAGCCACCCTGGACCTCCATCTGCGCTGATCTCATCAGGGCAGCTTCACACTGCAATACAAACACAAGAGTGCTGGGGCCAACTCAGGTCTGGCAGCATCAGAAACACGAGAGCTGAAGAAGTCAAATTGGACTAGAAAAGTTAACGGAGGGCAGATTTCCACTGGCACTTGTTGCAGATTGTCTCAGCTGCGAAAGGTTTTGCAGCAGCATGGATGCACCTGTCCCCTGATTAAAATGTCTGCATTCTTTATTGTTGTACAACTGATAATAGCCCAGCGCATAACTAGCTAGTTTATGGTACCTTTTTGACTCCAGTGAGGATTAAACTGTTCAAAATATCAAATTATTTCCTATTTTTTCAATTTTTATTTTCACTGTGACTGCCGCAACTTAATTTTGGTGGCAAATATTTATTGAACTGTAGTCAGTTATTGTATGCTAGATTTGGAACTGCATCAAAAACTGCTGTGTGTAAAATAGTTGTGGTGCTGTGGGGTTGTGCTTTTTAAAATAATACAAGTTCACTAATGTCGTTTTAGGAAATTGTACCTGTCTTTCCAACTCAAAGTCACATGACACCAGGTTATAGTCCAGAAGGTTTACTTAAAATCTCAAGCTTTCGGAGCACTGCTCCTTCATCAGATGAAGTGAGCTCAATAAACCTGTTAGACTGTAACCTGGTATCATGTGACTTTGACTTTGTCCACTTCAGTCCAACACTGGCATCATTACCACCTTGACCTATTTGTGCCTCCAGTTTCAAATTGAGTTTCAGTAGCCCTTCATTTGGCCGAACAAGCTGTTACTATCCTCTTTTTTTTTGGGAAATGAGGGAAAGCCACTAATTGAAGCGTTTCTATCAGTTCTTATATTCTCTCTAGATTAGAGTGGTGCTGGAAAAGCACAGCAGTTCAGGCAGCATCCAAGGAGCAGGAAAATCGGTGTTTCAGGCAAAAGCCCTCATTTATCTCTCCACCCTGCAGGCAATCTGCCTCTATTCCTGATGAAGGGCTTTTGCCCGAAATGTCGATTTTCCTGCTCCTCGGATGCTGCCTGAACGGCTGTGCTTTTCCAGCACCACTCTAATCTAGAATCTGGTTTCCAGCATCTGCAGTCCTTGTTTTTAGCTTATTCTCTCTCTCTCTCTCCACCCCCATGTTCCATGATACTGCTATATTGCTGGTGACTATCCTCCTGTCATGTCCATTCATGCCAAACACCATTCTTTGTTTAGGTGGGTGATTTTAAACAGCCAGATGGCCTTTCTGCCAGTAACCCAGCCAACTTATCAGTGCTGTGGGTCTGTACGGGTACCAGCTGATTGGTCTGCACCTACGGCTGAGTTCTCCGATATGCTACCGATCCTGGAGTGAGATTCAAGCCTGCAGCATTTGGTTTCCATGCCAGGGTGCTGCTTGCTGAACCACAGAGCCTTGTAGATGCCCACATTCTGTGACTAAATAAATCAAATGTTGTTTCAAACTCCTTTTTTTTTATTTGAAAAGGTGTTATTTTCAGTGCTGTGGGTACAAGTGATCAATAAGATGGCTAACTTTTGGATCAGATCATCCGTTCTAAAAGATCTCATCAAATCTTTTTGAAGAGAATCATAGAGTCATAGAGATGTGCAGCATGGAAACAGACCCTTCAGTCAATCCCGTCCATACCGACCAGATATCCGAGTCCAATCGAGTCCCACCTGCCAGCACCTGGTCCATATCCCTCCAAACCCTTCCTATTCATATGGCTATCCAAATGCCTCTTTAAATGTTGCAATTGTACCAGTCTCCACCACTTCCTCTGGCAGCTCATTCCATACACATACCACCCTCTGCCTGAAAAGGTTGCCCTTTAGGTCCTTTTCATATCTTTCCCTTCTCACCCTAAACCTATGCCCCCTGGTTCTGGACTCCTCCACCCCAGGGAAAAGCCTTTGCTTATTTACCCTATCCATGCCCCTCATGATTTTATAAACCTCTATAAGGTCACCCCTCAGCTTCCAACGCTCCACGGAAACAGGTCCAACCTATTCAACCTCTCCCTATAGCTCAAATTCTTCAACCCTGGCAACATGCTTGTATATCTTTACTGAAAACTTTCAAATTTCACGACACCCTTCCGTTAGGAAGGAAACTAGAATTGCAAGTAATTTTCCAGAGTGGCATCCTGTACAGCCGCAACATGACCTCCCAACTCCTGTATTCAATATTCTCCCCAATAAAGGAAAGCCTACCAAATGCCACCTTCACTATCTTATCTACCTGTGACTCTACTTTCAAGGGGCTTTGAACCTGCACTCCAAGGTCTCTTTGTTCAGCAACACTCCCTAGGACCTTAGCAGGACTTATACACTTAATGGTAAGATTTGCTTTCCCAAAATGCAGCACCTTGTATTTATCTGAATTAAATTCCATCTGCCACTTCTCAGCCCATTGGCCATCTGATCAAGATCCTGTTGTAATCTGAAGTAGCTTTCTTTGCTGTCCACTGTACCTCCAATTTTGCTTGTTATCTACAAACTTACTAACTATATCTCTTATGCTCTCATCCAAATCATTTATATAAATGACGATAAGTAGAGGACCCAGCACCGATCCTTGTGGCACTCCACTGGTCACAGGCCTCCATTCTGAAAAACAACCCTCTGTCATATACATGCACTTGCCATTAAACCATTAGGGAAGGATAATATTGTCCATGTCATTTATTTATATCACATTAAGGAGTATTTATAGCCTCCAATATAAGATGTTGAGAAATGGGATATACTTAGGCTGTACTTGATCATAATGTAAATTAGTTGGTCATCTGGTGATTCTTGTAACAATGGAACTTCAGGAAAGCAGCAAGTGGTGTTTACGTGCTTGTCCTCTGGTCCTTTTAATAAATGAGTGTAATTCCTGCTCAGTGCTACAACTAGTCATTGAGTGATTGGATTGGAGTTCCACTGGCATTGAATTAGGTCAAACATGAGTCTTTCTAACTTCCTGCTCTTCCTGATACTGCCTGGACCAAATGATTCCATGAGCCTCTTTTTGTTAAAGCAGATAATTTGCATATTTAATAGAAGTGTCTCTCGAAATTATTATTAATGTGTCATGGTCTCTGTAGAGATGCAGTAGAATAACTGGAGTTTCTCAGAATGAGAGATGACCTTATTGAAACATTGTAGGATTCTTAAGGGGCTTGACAGGGTGGATTTTGAGGGTTTTTTTTCTCCCTGTCGGGCCAGAGAACATTATCTGCAAATAAGGTGTTGTCTGGTTAAGACAGATGAGGAATTTCTTCTGATGGTAGTGACTTTGCTATTGAGGCTAGATCATGAATTATGTTCAAATCTGTAAAATCGATGTTTAATCAATAAGGGAATTAAGGTTTCTGAGGAAAAGGCAGGAAGTGAGGATTATCAGATCAGTGTGATTTCATTGAATGGAAGAGCAGATTCAATGGGCTGAATGGCCTCCTTGTGTTATTTTGCCAACTAATCCAAAGACATGATCTTTGGTGAGGTGGGTTTAAGTCCTACCAAAGCAGCTATTAAATTTCAATTAAGCAAATAAAAACTTTGTAGGAGTAATATCGACCATGTAACTGCTAAGTTATTATAAAAATCCAGGTAGTTCAATAATCACTTTTTTTTTAAAGGTGAGGATTTGCTGACTTTCCCTGTTTGGCCTATACATGTGCAGCAATGTGGTTGATGCTTCTCTACCCTCTGAAATAGCGTGGTAAACCACTTAGTTTTCGCATAGCAGTTTTGTATAACTGTTAGATCACCGACCATTGACCCGGGCATGACACAGTCCAGTCAACCCAGAAAAGTTGGCTTCACCAGTGTTGAGGAACTTGCCCCAGAATAGGGGAAATGTTCTCACAGGCTAGTAGTGTAACACCTGAGAGTCATACTTTCAGAATATACATTTTAGCTAATGTTCCAACCTCCTCAATCACCGTCCCTGAGGCGGTTTTGTCGTATGGGAGGGAGTGACCCTAAGAGCACTCAATGTTGACATCTGCTTGAGCATTTCTCTTTATCAGTAACATTGTGTTTTCATGCAGTGTAATTCTGTGACTTTCCTTGTTCTGCTTCCCTGTGATATTCAGGACGGAGCATGGAATCATAAGCTGACGGAGGGCAGATCAGCTGGAATTACCAAGTTCCCCTGCTTTGTTTAACCTTCTGCTATATGACTTTATAGGATCTGGTGACCAAAAGCTTTGAGGTGACTGGTAGGAGGAAGAAAGATGGAGAGGTTTAGAGGGAATTGCAGAACTTTGATTGTCAGAGAGCTTAAAGGCATTGGATGATGGAACAATTTTAAAAGCAAGGATTTTTGAGGTCAGAGTTAAAGTGCAAGTATCTGAGAGGTTGAAGGCATTTAGAGGCAGGGAATGGACATTCTATTGTCAAACTTAAATGGAAAGATGATGCTTTAAAATTGGCTCCTAGTGAAATGACAGCTTCATCTCCTCAACCAAACTTGATGCAAGTAAGAATGTAAGCACCAGAAATTTGGATGCTCTCCCCTAATCTTAGGGAGGTTAGCCTATAGATTGCTTCAGTGAGTTTTGGGAAAGCTTGACTAGGCTGGGGCACTTTTTCTACAAAAAGGATGATAGTTTGATAGAGTAGATGAAAGAAACCAATGCTGGAGATCACAATTGGAGATCTTCATCAAAGCTCTGAAGAGTTGTCGAGACACATCGTTAGTTTTCTCTCTCTGTTTGGATGCTGTCTGACTGACTGATCTCTAGTATTTGTTGCTTTCATCTACTCCAGCATCTGCAATTTGTTCCTATATTGATAGAGTAGATGCTTGAAGCTGAGACCAGAATTAAGTGTCATAAATACAACTGTCATTCATAAATGCATTGGGCATTTAGAAGAACCTTCCTTTTATCTAGAGAAATATTAGAATTATTAAATCTGCTTCATGGTAAGTAATTGAGGTGAATAGCATGAATGCATTGAAGAGGAAGTTGGGTGAGCAGGCAAGGGGAAAAGCAATAAATTTATTGATGTGTTTAACAAAGGGGGATGTTGTTTTTATAGAATACAAATATCAGTCTGGACTAAGTGACCTGTTTCTGTGCTATTCAGGGAGGAATAAACCCATCTGCCCACATGTCTGCGCCAACCATGATGCTATCCAAACTAATCCCATTTGTAGTCCATATGTCTGTATCCCCCTCTTCCCTGCCTTCATGTATCTGTCAGGATGCCTCTTAAACATTGCTATTGTATCTGCTCATATTACCTCCCCTGGCAGTGCATTCCAGGTACCTGCTGCCCTCTGTGTAAAAAGAAAACTTGCCTTGCACATCATCATCACTAAACTGTCCCCCTAGTATTTGACATTTTCACCTGGGGGTGGGGCTGACTATCCACCCTGTCCATTTCTTTCTTAATTTTACATACTGTACTTCTATAAAGTCATCCCTCAGCCTCTGATGCTTTAGCAAAAACAATTTGTTTATCCAATCTTTCCTTCATAGTTAATACAGTCCAATCCAGACCACATCTTCGTAAACCTCATTTGCACCCTTTGTAAAGCCTCCACATTCTTCCTATGGTGTGGCAGCCAGAACTGCGCACACGTATAAATGTATGCATAAACATTATATATAGTACTTACTTTGAAAGTTTTAGATGTTGTTTCCCTGAAATAATGATGTCAACATGAATGCACAAAATCTCTTATCCACACTGCATGCTCTGAATTGCTTGCCAATTATAGACACCATTGCTGCAACCAAACATCTGGAATTATCCAAGACAAGCCAAACTTACGGTCCAGACTTTAACAGTTTTGTCATTGCTCCTGTCACAATGTTTGTTATCACTACTCTGAAACTGACAGCACATTTTGGCGTCTGCACACATTGATTTGAAATTCAAAGTTACAGTGACGATTGTACACTTTCCCAAGTGTATGATGTTAAAGTAGCCCCAAACTGCAATGAAATTGAACTCACTGAATTGCCAAAAATGTTTCCTTTTTAAACTATTTATCTGTCTACAAATGCTTTTGGAAGTAACATTTGATTGAATACAGTGTGACTGGTGTTTTAATTCTATACTAAATTCATAATTACATCCTGAACAACTTCACCACCCCTCAACAATTTTTATACTTGTGGAATGTTAACTGTCTCCATCATAATATTATCACTTTTTTACTTTTAAGGCTTATGTATTTCAGTTTCTAACACACAATTGTGCATGTCTCAGTTATTTATTTTGCATTCTGTGAAATCTTAAATTTGAAAAATACAGTGCATTGTTTTGAGAGAATACTTTTTAATGCAATTGGTCATTTATCCTGTTTGGCACCAGTGTTAAGGGTAAAATCCACAGCACAGAGATCACGAGACCTTTGAGCTTTTCTCCAGGGCAGTGGTGAGTACTGCTGACTGCAAAATTCAGGCTGTTATAAATTGTTGATGCACTTACTGAGAGACAAAGGTCATATCTGGGTGACATATGAATTGTAAAACTAGTTTTCAGATGATCTTATTTTGAATTAAACTTTGGATTTTGAAATGGCTGCTACAGCTCACATGGTTTACAAGTTGACTGAAAGTTCTGGAAAATTCCAACATTTAAAACTGCAGAAGGATAAAGCTGGAGAGTTCACCACTGGATGAATGCTGAACAAAGACAACACTGACTTCCTTTGTCTGAGCCCTGCCCGATAACAGCAGACACTTATCAAAACTCATTGTGCCTGCAGCGGTGCTAAAAGTCTCCATCTATTTCTTAAAGATTTTAAATGGACTTTCAACTTGGGTTAACAAGTGTTTCTTTCCCAGAATTACTCACCAGTTTCATGAGCCACACAATCAAAAGGCCCCTTTAATCTTTGAAGGGCAGTATTAGCAGACACCAAGAACTACGAATGCTTACTCATTCGGAAACACATTGTGTTCCGAGCACTGATGTCAAAACTTTGTGCTGTGATGTCATGCACAAATGCATTACTGTGCATGTGCACCTCTTTCTCCCCCCCCCCCCCCCCCCCCCCACGACGTTGCAATCTCTCTCTATCCCCATCCCAATCTCACTCCAACACCCAATCTTGCCCCTGCCGCATCACCTCAAAATCCACACACCTGCAACTTAAAGCATAGTGTGCATGTGGCCATGTCAGCAAATACATCCTTTCTGAAGAGCTTTGGCAACACTTCTGAACTTTTGAGTTAGTCATACCAGCAATAAAAAGCAGGATTCCAGGCTAACGGTGAACCTGACTGAGGGTTTAAGCCACTGTGAAACCTGTTTCTAGATGACTATAAGAAATAGGACCAAAAATAGGCCATTCAACCCATTGAGTCTGCTCAATGATTCAGTAACATTGCCTGGCTTGCTGTGTTCTTCCAAACTCCTGCTTGTCTGTGTCAGGAGGTAAAGAAGTCAATGTTTCAGGTATAACCCTTCTTAAGGACTGTGTGGGATCATGGTTGATTTGATAATCCTCAACTCCACTTTCCTGACTTTTCCCCATCACCTATGATTCCCTTAATGATCAGAAATCTCTGTCTCAGCCTTGAATAAATTATCAACCCACCCTTTGAGAGAAGGAATTCTTTCTTCTCTGTGCTAATTAGGCAACTGCTTGTTCTGCAATTATCCTGAGTGTAGATGCTCCCACAAAAGGAAAACCATCTTTCTGCATCCAAAATGTCATGCACGACCCCACCTAACCACCACCACCACAATGAATCTTTTATATTCCAATAAGGTCGCCTCTCATTCTTCCAAATCTAACGAGTGCAGGGCCAACTGGTTCAACCTGTCCTTGAAACGAAACGTCCATATCCAGGATCAGCTGAGTGAACCTTCTCTGGACTATGTCCAATGCTACTGTATGTTCCTTTTAAATAAGAGAACTGAAACTGTTTACAGCATTCCAGCTATGATCTCATCAATGCCTTGTATAATTTTAGCAAGACTTCCCTTTTTTTTTATACAACATTGGCCTTTCAAGTAAAGGCAAATGTCCCTTTGCCTTGATTATTGCCAATTAAACTTGAATAGTAGTGTAACAATGGCAGTTTTCAAATCTTCTGGGACTTTTCCAGAATCTAATGATTATTGGAAGATTCCTATGAGTGCATCCATTATTTCTGTAGCTACAATCTTTAGTATCCTTGTTGGACTAAACTTGGTTTTGTGTGACTTCTTTAACTTTGTATACCCCAGTCCAACACCTGCACCTCCAAATCTTTAATATCCTAGGATACATTCCATCCAGGTCCAGGGGAGATATTCACCTTTGACCCTAGCACTCTTCTGTCGTGATGAGTTGTTTGTATTTATTGTTGCTCCTTTGGAAGATTCTTGTATCTGTCTGAAAAGCAGCTATCCGACCAATAAGTAACGTACCAACTTCAACTCTGGAGGAATTCTACAACTCTTGTCTTCTGCACTGTGGTTTCACCTGAATCAGAGCTTCTGGATGCAGGAAATCCTCTTACTGTACTCTCATATTCATTTGAATTGATAATTGCACTTTTTATTTCAAAATATTAACATTCTAATAGTACACCTATAGGTGTCAGATTGCCTCCTTTGCTGTACCTCACTTGTGTGAATTAGCAATGACTATTCCAGGTTTGAATATGTGGATAAATAACATTTTGGCCTAAACCTGAGGGAGTTTGCTGCATGTCACTTTAAAATTGACCTCACAAACAGGATTTGGGAAACACCAGCTTTTTCAAATGAAACCCCTTTGGTTATGGGCAGAAGGTGAGGAGATTAGAGGTGTTCACTGTCTTTCCCATGTCTGCAACACTGTATAAGGTAATTAGTTGAAGGTAGACAAACTACTTGGTGACAGAGTATCACTAGGAAGGCTGAAGTTGATGCAATGAAGTCTGCTTTGGAGCTTAGCTCCTGAGAAATTAAAAACACATTCTGCGCCTGCTGATGGAAGTGTCTGCTCATGCAAATTTTAGTCTCTTATGAGGTTTTTTTTTTGAGAGTATTAGTGTTTATAAAATTGTGCAGTTGAGGTGGTGTTTGCACAAGTAAGTAATAGGTTGAGCCATCTGTGTATTGGGACCACATTTTGGGTATGTGTTGGTGGAAGTGTTAAAACAAAGGATGCTGGCATGTTCACTGTTGGATATCCTGATCAAACAATATTTCAATAATGCAGATTTTTGTTTCATACAGTGCGTTGCTGGACTAAAAGCAACATGCTGGAGAAACTCTGGCCTGGCAGCCTCTGTGTGGAGAGAGAGAGAAATGGGGTTAATGATTTTGAGTCCAGTATGATTAATCTTCAGAACAATATGTTGCTGGACTGTGCAGAAGTGTGGCTGAAGTTCATGTCTTTCGGGACAAGAATTTGTTCCATTGTGTTGTTTTTTTTAAGTGCCTCTGAATGTGGAATTGCCAGGAGGGCCATAGTTCTAGGCATATCTTTCACAACCTGATGACAATAACAGTTGACAAGAGCTTCCAAGGCACAGTAGTGAGATTTCTAAATAGAAGGTGTGAGCATCAGCATTTAATGGAATTGAAATTATAACACCATGTGATAACTGAGCATGTTTCATCTGACTAGACTTTATCATGAAGGATGTTTTGGGGCTAGGCAAAAAAAAGCTAATTTTTCTTCAGAAAGATATAACACACAAGAAAAAGTCAATTGTTGTAGGAAATTCTTCCACAAACCCAAAGGAAATGTTTATTTATAAATGCAGTGCAGGAAAATAGTGTTGAATGTTTACAGCTAAAGAACAAATTGTTATCTGTAATCCAGCACTGACCTTTCCAACTGCATATCACTAATCTCCCGTTATCAATCACCAAGCACATTGGCGATCGATATGCGTGGTTGTTTTTAGCTGAGTATGATTCTAGTCTTCAAAGGAGTTTTGGCTTCAGGTGATGTCTGTTTTTCTGATTGCAGATCATACGGTGTTCAGTCAATTGTTTTAAATGCAAGTAATGCAGTCATGGTGGTCATTGAAACCAGATAAATTGAATAAGATTCAGTATTCAGTCAACTACAGTTTACACATTTTTCACTACTTACAGTATTCACACTGTCTAATAACCAGGCAGTACATAAAAATACCTCCTTGATTTGTCTCTTTTGCTTAATGGAAATTCAGTATTGGGATTGTTTCATACTTGTAAAGCATCTCTGACAGTCTAGTGTGTTCTTAATCAATGAATACTAGCAGTTAAGTGGACCTTGGACTGATGCTATAGCTGAGCCTGCTTCTCATTTTCTTTGTCATTTGTATTTCTTTGTAGACTCCAGTGCAGGGACACTAGTTAATTTTTTTTTCTTTCCCAAGCACACCAGTCAGCTACAGTCATCAAGCTGCTGGTAGTTTTCTTCTTGATTTCTCCCCTAAAAGTTTTATTGTCTGTGTTGTGGAAAGAACAATGCTTTTCCCCAAACAACCATATATCACCGCAGTATGCATTGATTTGATGGGCTCCTCTCAACCATTAGTGACAGAGGTAGAACATCTTCAATCAAGCCCTGCTATTCTGAGTCGTACTAGATGTTAACAATTTTAAAATGCATACACGACCCCAATTTACCTAACTTTCAGACAAACATCAGGCCCTGGGTGTTCACTTGTCTTTCTCTGGAAACTTTCACTGGTTTGTAAGAAAATTTGTACACAGCGACTCCATTCGCTTGTAAAATATCATTGATTGAATTGATTAAATCTTCACAGTTCAGCACAACTGTTGAAGGAAAATAAATTTAACATTTTAAACTTTCACTGCAAAGAACAGTCAGCATCTTGTCTTTGTATGTTCATCTACCTCTAACTTGTTTCCAGCTCCAATCTGCTCATTTAGCTGAGAACCAATCAACTTCCACTTGTAAACAATTCCTCAGCTCCTGACCATCTGCACATTTGCAGGAACCCATTGCAACAAAAATCAGAACTTACAATCTGTATCAAATTCCTTGTGAAAATATGTAGCCATTCTGGCAAATCTGATATTTTTTTCAAAAAATCTTGCAGTCCGCAGTTTTTAAAGACACTATTCTTATACAACATACTCAGCATAAACTGATGGGACCTCCTGTTCTGTGTATTACCAGGGAGACTATAATATGAATATAGTGAGTTGTTTAGACCATACTGTCCTCCAATCCACTGGAACCTTTCCTTGAACTTGTGGGAAAGATGGGACATTCAGCAAACTAATATACAGTTCATCCTGATGTCAGATAGCGTTGGAATTGATGAAGCATAGTCTTACGACATAACTGTATTTATGTAGTGTTCTGCAACTCGGCATGAGAATGTCTGACATAGCGAATGAAGTAATATGCAGAATAGAATTTGGAAGATTATTGAACATATTGAAGAACACTTTGTTTTTAAGAACAAGTCTCATTGTAGCATGTGACCATTCATGGAGGAAAAAATGCAGGATATTTAAAGGCCTTTTGTCATCTTTTACCTGGAAAGAATTTGAATGTTTCCTCCATAACAACAGTTGTAAATCCATTTTTTAAAAGGATATTGTTTGTTTGGCTTAATGCAGAGGGGGTAATCTTCTCCCTATGCTCTGATTTTTGCAGGCTGTGTACACCTAGTAACGAGATCCATTGCTCTCCTAGCATATCCTGCAAATGAAAATCAAGGTTTGCAATGAGCTACTATATCACAAAGGGATTGTGCTTGCCCCTTGTTATATTAAATCCTTGCTTTGTTGTTTAGAACTCAACTACTTCCCCTTAAATGTGATAGTCACAGACACTGTAATGTGATCTGCATGATAGTTTCAAACAGCATTGGTCACAAACAGGACGTGAGTCTCATAGGAATGGTGGGTTTCTGTGAGGGACAGCAATAAACTAATTATTGTCCTTAAAATTTTGTTCTTATTTTGTTAAGTAGATTTAATATTTTTTAACTGAAGCAAAAGGCTAATTGAATAAAACTTAGAACTGTTTTAAAATGGTAGACTGATATTTATCATTTTGATACAGTTGGAAAATGTTGGGCTGTCATGTGGAACACACCATAGTTACTTCAAACTGTTGTCACCCATGGCTCAGAGGTATATATTTTGAGCCCCACTGCAGTGACCTAAGCGTGCACACCCAGGCTGACAGTCAGCATAGTACTGAGGGAGTGCTGCGCTGCTGGTGAAGCTGTGTTTTATTTTGAATGATTGACAGTTTAGACTGATGCCCTATCTACCATCTGAAGTGGACATGGCAATCTTGTCGTCTTTGAAGCAGTGATGCATCGCAAAGGGGAGTTAACCCCACCTTCCTGTCCAATATGTATCCATCAGCATCACAAAACCGACTACAGATGTGGTCATGATCACATTGCTGTTTGTGGGAGATTGCTTTACACAAATTGGCTGGTTGCTGTGTTTACCATATGGCAACAGTGAGCACATTTCACAAGTTCTTAATTGGCTGGAAAGTGTTTTGGGATAGCCTACAATTGTAAAAGGCACTAAAGAAATGCAGTATGTGTTTTCTTTAATTGTTGAGTAGTGTAAAACTACTGGATTCTATTTTCTCTAAAACAAATATCTAGACCCAAAATTGGCTGTTTTTCAGATAATTGGAGAGCGAGGATATCATTCTTTTGCTTGTTTCCAAATATTTTATATAAATCTTCAGTTTAATTTCTTATTGATAACTGGTCAGTTTGATGTATGGTGGACACTGTCATATCCCTTTTCTTAAAGTGGGAAATACTGGAGCAGGTTTTGATCTGGAATGAGTTTTTTTTAATATTGTGTGTGAGCTCAGAAGTGGCCATCATTAGATGTGGAAGGGAACTTCTGCGAACTTCCAACAGTGACTCCTGCTACCTTGGCTGGAACTATTTATTACTCTTCTCCCTGCAGTACTGGATGTGTTGAATCTTCATGTTTGCAGACAGGGCTGCTGTTCAATAGTTTCATAAAATAACAACACATTTTAGTAACTCTGGGGGAATGGGCAATATTTAGCATCATTTTCCATCTGCTCTCCCCTTTTTTGGTTTAATTCAGGATTGTAAACTAAGCATTGCCTCTTCAAACTCTGAAACATTTATCAAAGTTACAGAACGCAAGTGGAAAATGTCTCCAGTCTACCCTGTTCCTAGGCAGAGTTCCTTTTCTTCATGTAAAGACTACTTGGACCATTTATTTTGTCAGTGCACACATTGGGTATCTGTGATCATGACGAGGAGTGAATGTTTCTGTAATTAGAACATGTTTTGGCTTTCCCTGATGTCTGAGAGTTTATTCATCATGGGTCTTGTAAATCAGGAAGGTTCCAGGTTCAATCAATTGACCTCTGCACAAAGTCTTACAATTAGGTGTACCCTTAATTTAGGGGCAGAATATCAGATAGACTTCCTTGCTATTCTGAACGTAACCAAGTGTGGTAATAGTGACAAACATTAAGGCTGCAAAACCTGGATTTCTTTCCTCAAATTGATCATTTGGGACAGATATCAAAGGCAACTAATTTGTGGAACTGTATCCCAGGTGAAAATCTAATTTCGTGGGAGAAAGGGAGTGACGAATAATCTGCTAGGGGTTGTATTTAGATAATCATATGAAAATTATAAGTATATTCACTATCATATATTGGAGTAAAACTGGTTGAAGTGTTCCAATCACATGGGTCAGAATCCATATGTATGCTGCCAACATCCAGATTTGCCTACCCACCAGCGTGCACTCTCTCTCTAGCCTTCCATGTCTCTCCATTCAGTCAGTTTGTCCACTGTCCAGAATTAGCAAAGCTTTCTTCCCCTAAAGGGGAGCAGCTGAGGATGTTAAGTGGGAATGGGCAAGAGTTGAGAAAGGGAAAGATGGTGACAGAGTTACATTCTGAAGGGGAATGAGACTAGCTAAATTACTCTTGGAGAGCCAGCGTCGGCCTGATGGGTCAAATGGTCTCCTTGTGTCATAGCCATCTTGATCTATGGTTCTAAATATCGGAATGGCTGCAGTCATTGTCTTTGTCTTAGGTTCCCTCTAAATGCAGTTCCCAGCCCCATCTCCAGCCTTTTCCAGGAAAACTGAGGCTGAACCAAATCTGCTGACTCTGAAATGACCTTTCAACCACACCCCCACAACAGAATTTAGACTGCTCACTTCCTCATCCACAGCATCACAAGATTTGACTCTGCCTTAGCTCATCTGCTTCTAAAACCTTTGCCCATGTCTCTGCTACTTCTGGACTTGACTGTTCCAACTTTGCCCTCGGTTGTATCCTGTTTTTCAACTTCCATTCACTCAAGTCCTGCTGTCCCTATCCTGACTTGCACTAGGTCTCATTGACCCCATCAGCCCTCTGCTAAATGATCTGCATTGATTGTACTTGAAAGTTCATACGAAAATTTCATCCTCCTTTCCTAATCCTACCATGGTCTCTAGCCTCCCGATATCCATAATCCCCTCCAATCTTTTAACCTTCAGGGAATGATGCCTCTTCTGTTCTGCATCCTTGATTTTAATTACCCTATTTTTAGGGTGCTTGCCTGTAGCAGTAAGACCCTTGGATCCAGCATTTCCTCCCTATACCCCTTCATGTATTTTTTTTTAAAACCCATTCCTTGAAAGAATATTCCTTTTATCTTTGTCTTAACACCCTAGTGTAGCTTGACCTCAAATTTTGGCACTTAGTTCGGACATTTCACCATTTTTGTTTGAGGTTCTATGTGCTTGTAGCTTGCGACAACAAAGTGATTGAAGGTCAGGTTTTTAAGATTTTTTTTCAGATCTATGTGATGTACATAACCGGCCTCTTAATTCAGTTTTATTTAAATCTTTGCAAATGTCAAAATATTTAGACATTAAAGTATGTTGCTGCCTGAAAAATGCACTGATGCATGGTTCATCAGGGGGAAAGCAAGATTCTGCATTGAGGTGGATCCTAATATGAACTGTGGTTTTTGATTTTAGATTAGATTCCCTACAGTGTGGAAACAGGTCCTTTGGCCCAACCAGTCCACACTGACCCTCCGAAGAGTGACCCACCCAGACGCATTTCCCTCTAACTAATGCACCTAACACTATGGGCAATTTAGAATGGCCAATTAACTTGACCTGCATATCTTTGGACTGAGGGAGGAAATCCATGCTCCACACAGATACTGGGAGAACGCGCAAACTCCACACAGTTGCCCAAGGCTGACTTGAACCTGGGACCCTGGTGCTGTGAGGCAGCAGTGCTAACCACTGAGCCACCATGCTGCCCACTTGAGGTTTTGGGAAACTTCTAATATCCATGTCTGATGTAAAAACCGTGTAATCATCCCTCCTCGAGCCAGGCCACCATTCCCTTTTGGACGTGCAGTGCTGCTTGTTGTCTTTGTTAATGAAACAATGGGACTGCTGTAGCTCCGTGTAAACTTGAGTGTAGCTCTATTTCGCAAAGCTCATCAGTCAATTTCTGTCACAGAATTGATTTCTTTAACTTGCTTGTTCAATTTCTGTATTTTTGGTTTCTCGCTAGCTTGCTGCATGCTACATTGCGTAATTTATGCACGTAGCATTCCCTTTTACTGAGAGGGCAAATAGGCAGTTTATTTTCAAGCTTTAGCAGTGCTGCTATGTGACAACCCAGAGAAGGTGCACAAGCATTGTTCTTTGCAACATGACTTGAAAAGAAGACCCCAGTCTGCCTTTTTCCTTTTATAATGTACCAGTTAAATAGTAGAAATTAAACGTATTAAAGAGCTGTGGCTGTGAGCTGTTCTGGAAAGGCTGACATTGCTTTTAGTGTTCAATGCAGGCTGGAAATAGTGGTAATACCGAAAAAGGGAAATAAAGATGTCTCGCTTAACAGGCTCTCTGTCTCTGATTTAGGTCAAATGCAAGGAATGCTTTGAGCATAAAATAACGGGCACTATTTATCAAATGAAGTGAATTCTGCGAGTTTGAATTCTGCTGAAATTTAAGCAAAATGGCATAATTGGTGGATGATTTAAGATGTACAATAATGTGATGTTTTAGTTCCCCAATTCTAAAATGGAGCAGTTTTATATTCACAGCAGTTTGAAGCTAGATATAATGTATGCTTTTTAAAAATTGACAATAACAACATTGTGGTGATTGTAGCAATTCAGACTGAAATCACAATTGTTACAGCACAGGCTGAGGCCATTTGGCCCATTGTCAGTACTGGATCATTAAGTAAGTATCATTTACTTAACAGGATTTTAAATGTGGAAACCAGCGTTTGCTTTGATTTTAAGGTGAGCCATCACAGGGGCTTTCATGTACTTACCTGTCATGCCATTTTTTGTTTTTGAAGGTATCTTTTTAAATGTTCCAGATTACATAGGTGACCCCTTTACTATACTTAATAAGGCCTGATACTGTGGGTTTCTGAAACTTTTTATCAAAAGCTTTAACTTATCTTTTATTACTGTCTTGTCCTTGAACAGCACTTTAGACAATGATTGCTTCATAAAGGAAATTTTTGAAGGCTTGCTTTAACCTGTGAACAGTAGTTCTGATGCAAATAATTGGAATTTTTAGCCAATTTATCTGGGATAAAAGAACACCCCCACCCTTAGTTTTCATGATGGCATTTGCTAGAGAGTGAATAAAGGGTTATGGCAGAAGGTTGTAGTTTTCAAAGGAGTGGGACAAATACAGAATTCTGTCATTGACTCCAGCTACTTCATTAAGTTGCTGATATTTTAATTGACTACAACAATTCTGATACTTCTAAAAAGTTTTTCCTCCAACCATTTTTAAATGTTGTTACTGTTTATTTGAACACAGTCTTCATCAATTAACCTTCTCTGGAAGGTAAATAGATCGCTCCCCACCGCACCGCCTCTTTTCCCCCCCCCCCCCGCCATGATTCAATCTGCATTCGTCAGATGCAAATATATCAGATTTATTTCATTTAACTGGAGGATGTTGTAATGTGACTTTTATTATTTGTGATTTGGTGACAGCGTGTGCTTGGCAAAATAATTGCTTTTAATTTATGACTGTGGCTCATTTTGGAATGGGGCAGTACGGTGGCACAGTGGTTAGCACTGCTGCCTCACAGCGCCAGAGATCCGGGTTCAATTCCCACCTCAGGCGACTCTGTGTGAAGTTTGCACGTTCTCCCCGTGTCTGCGTGGGTTTGCTCCGGGTGCTCCGGTTTCCTCCCACAGTCCAAAGATGTGCAGGTTAGGTGAATTGGCCACGATAAATTGCCCATAGTGTTAGGTAAGGGGTAAATGTAGGGGTATGGGTGGGTTACGCTTCGGCGGGTGCGGTGTGGACTTGTTGGGCCGAAGGGCCTGTTTCCACACTGTAAGTAATCTAATCTAATCTAATTCCCTGTTAACTTGTCAAAGCCAAGTGGTTATTGAAACAGATTATGTTGTCCTATACAGAAGGACTGACCTGGAGGTGTTGATTCTATTATCATGTGAGAATTTGGGAATTCTTAACTATGGCACATGTTTGCTGGTTTTTAACCAGCCTGAAAGTGTTTTATCAGTGTCTTTGAACTAGTTTACACCAGAATGAGTACATTTTTTTTTAATAGCACTTTTTAAAATCGAAGTGTGACACTTTTCACAACCTGGCATTTAAAAATTTGGTTTGGGTGAGGGACAGCATGGGTGATCATGACCCCATGGGGAAAGAAGCCCCTCAATTTGAGGAAGTGATCATAGGGGATAGCCTAGTGAAGGGATTGACTCACTCCATATGATTGACTCTGTTTGCAGTAAACCGTGCAATCCAGAAGGCTGTCACCAGCGAGAAGAACTTTCATTGGGAAGGGAAGGATCCAATCTGTGGTCCATAACTAAGGCAGGAGGAGGAAAGAGATTTTTGTGCAGTGAAAGAGCCAGGCACAGAATGTAGAAACTGAGCACCAAAGGTGTAAATCTCTGAACTGTTACCTGGGCATTGATCTGAGCTGATTTTGACAATCTGATTAAAGAGATGATTGTGCAGTAGAGTGGGCTCTGCTTCATGAGGCACAGGCACGAACATGAAGGAAAATAGGAATTGTTCTATTGGGTGTAATACTGGGACCAAGGGATCAAATCTGGGAAGATCTGGTAAATCAGAGGAAGGGTCAGGTGAGAGAGAGTATCAGTCTGAAAATAATAACCTGAAATAACTCCATGAAGGCCAGCATCCCATTCATCAAGGCACCCCTTATTTACATGTGCACAGTACACAACACTGACCCAGCTAGCTCCTCAAGTGAGCAGAACCCCTGATGCTCCTGTTTATCTGTCAGCCAGGACTCCCTGATTGGAGTTGTTAACCTGTCAACCTGGCTGACCTCACTGCAATCACTACAAAACCATGACAGGATATCCTCCATTGAAAGGATAAATTTTTAAAGAGTACAACAGATAAGACTAAAGAAAATAATTGTGCAAACGTAAAGTCATAAAGAAGTACAGCACAGAAGCAGGCCCTTCGTTCCAACTCATTCATGCCGACCAGATATCCTCACCTAACCTAGTCCCATTTGCCAACACTTGGCCCACATCCCTCCAAACCCTTCCTATTCATACACCCAGCCAGATGCCTTTTTAAATGTTGCAATTGTACCAGCCTCGCCCACTTCCTCTGGCAGTTCATTCCATACACACTACCCTCTGTGAAAAGTTGTCCCTTCTTGTATCTTCCCCTCACCTGAAACCTATGCCCTGTAGTCCTGGACTCCACCTCCAGGGAAAAGAGCTTGTCTATTTACCCTATCCATGCCCCTCGTGATTTTATAAACCTCTACAAGGTTGGGTAGCAGGTCAGAAGACTTGGCAGATTATGTGAAAAGAAACAGCAAGTAATGGCTAAATGAGTACTGAGGAGGGAAAATTGAGAATGAGAGAAAGCTAGCTAGAAATATAAATACAGTAAATAAATCTTTATAAAAGAAAATAATGAAGGAAGTGTGAACATGGGTCCTATACAATGAGAAGCTGGGACAGTACTAATGGAAAAATAAGGAGATGTTAGATGAATTGAATGGATTTTTTTCATTTTATTTTAAAAGATACAAGTAACATTTCAGAGCTGTAAATCTGGAAAAAGGAAGGGGGGAGGAAATTCCAATTACCAGGGAAGTGGTATTCAGCAAACTTTAGTTTGTACTTGACCCGTGCTTCACTTGATGTTGGCTTAAAATGAGAGAATGTCTGCTTAATTTAAGCACTAGCCTGCTTTACTTGATTTAATCCAAAAGTACTTCCTTTTATCCTACAGTTCTTAAATGAACATACTGCAGTTTCTGTTCATTTATGATTCAAGACTGAACTTTGAAGGGGATGCAATGTCAATTGCTTTTGTGTAAAGGGATAGGGGAAGAGTTCATTATCTTATGTGGGCAAGCAGAGAAGCTACCAGGTCCATATTTGGAAAGCTAGAATCCATTGATGTTTTGTAGGAAAAATATTTTGGAATTAATGTGTGTCTCTATGGTTTATCTATTGTACATCTAATTTAGCTGAGCTGTCCCACAGAAATTGTTCAAAATTGAATTAATCCAACTATCATTCTAGCAATTTATAACATTGTAAATCGAAAGGTTAAGTCACCAGAGGACTGTCAGTCTGTTCTGTCCTTGCAGGAACATGACTGGTGATGGCTTAATCTGAGGGTCAACGTGCCCCCTTTGTGGGGAGGGGCAGGAATGAGGTTGAAAAGGCAGGGGGAGTCTTCATAATAACTTCAGCCTGTGTGGGAATTGAATCTGTGCTATTGACATCACTGCCTTGCAAGTCAGCTGTCCATCCCACTGAGCTAACCGACACCCCTGAGGAGTGTTTATTCACCCTTTTTGAATGCAAATAGGATTTGAATCATTATCACCAATCATTTTGTTTGCTGTCTCTGTGTAAGTAGTGATAAATGTTGTTCAAAAGTTCACCAGTGTGGTTTGGCATTGCAATAACAGCCCATTGAATAGGATCAGTTTAATAGCATGCAACTCATTTTACCATTATAGTTACACAGCTTTAGTTGGGCTCAGTTCAATGTGATGCAATTACAAGATTCAGGATTTTAGAAACTTTCTTCAGTTTGACATGACAAATATTTCTGTTTAGAACAAATATCTGACTTGAGTTCAAATAATGTTAATGAAGCTGACTACTTTTCTATTATATGGGCATATTAATCTTTGTTCATTTCATGTCTCCTGACTTTTTTTCCCATTGGGCAAATGTCTTTCTGGGTGTCCTCTTACCTTGTCTGATGATTGACAACTTGTGTATTTTGCTGTTTTTCTGTGGCTATCCTTCAGTGGGTTACATTGTTGAAACAACCTATTCCGAGATGGTATAAAGTCAAAAATCACACAACACTGGGTTATAGTCTAACATATTTATTTGAAACTGCAAGCTTTCAGAGTCACTGGCACTTGAACCTGGGCCTCCTGGCTCAGAGCTTCAGCACCACAAGAGCCCCCTTTTTTACTTTGTACATAAAAAGGGTTTATTCATTCATGCAATGTGGGCTTTGCTGGCTAGGCCTGTATGTATTGCCAATCCGTAAGTGCCCAGAGGTCAGCAAGAGCCAGTTGCAAGTCTGAAGTCACATGTAGTTCAGATCAGTTAAGGGTGGCAGATTTCCTTTCTCAAGGGGTAAATCCGATGTGGATTTTTTTAACAATGATCAATAGTTGTTAAATCTTTTTTTTTATAATTCCAATCTTTAAAAGAATTGAATTAAAATATCACCATCTGCCATGGAGAATCATGTTCCAGAACATCAGCTCAGAGCACTGAGTTCCTATTCAGTCAGAATCCTAGAGAAGTACAGTACAGAAGCAGACCCTTTGGTCCAACCCGACCATGCTGACCAGATATTCTAAATTAATCTAGTCCCATTTGCTAGCACTTGACCCATATCCCTCTAAACCCTTCCTATTCACATCCCATCCAGATGTCGTCTTAAATGCTATAATTGTACCAGCCTCCTCCACTTCCTCTGGCGGATCATTCCATACACGCTCCACCCTCTGCATGAAAAACTTGCCCCTTAAATTTTTTTTCACAAAAAGAGACCTTTAAAATATTGCCACTAGGCCAATCCTCCAATCCTTTGTATCTTTACTGCTAAGTTGGTAGTCTTTTTAGAATACACTTAACAGTATAACCATATCCCTCTATTTCTTAACACATACATTCTTTCAAAAACAGAATTGGGTGGAGAAATTTAGCAGGCCTTCCCGTTTTGAAGAAGGCTAACTAGACCTGAAATGTTAACTCTGCTTTCTCTCCACAGATGCTGCCAGACCTGCTGAGTTTCTCCATTTTGTTTTCATGCGAAACAAATTATCTTCGTCTATGCCGCTGCCCCACCCCTCAGTGAGTCTGATGTTCATTGGCTGTCAGGAGAGCCTTTTCCACACTTCAATTTGATTAGTTGTAAAATTTGAACACTTTTTCATTCCAACAATCTCAAACCTGTTTTTTTTTCAATTGGTTCTGACTTCTAGTTTAAACCATTGCAGTACCCAAATTTAAAGGAGCATGCCCTTTTTTAAGTATCTCTTCAGATCAAAGACCACTGAGCCATGAATCCTGTCAAGGTTTGTATTTTTTTTTCCCCATGTATATCTTTCAAAAGCATCAGTGTGTACAAAGGTATTGTCAATGTTCACCTGCTAAGTAGCTATTCTTGAGAGGACCAAGACAAATTGTTTTTGTTAGTGTTAAGAAATAACAAAGGGGTGCTGTTATTACTGTTACATATATTCTATAGGTTAGCAGCTAATAGGAAGGATACAAAGGAAGAAATTTCTAGTAAGTTATAGAGAAGTATAAAGTAATGGTAATAGAAAATTCATTTATTACTGTATATGGTCCAGTGGACAGAAGAGGGGCCAAGTTTGGAAGTGCATTTGAGGGAATTGCCACTTTGAGGAAGGAGATATTTGTGCCTCATTTAGGAACATGAGCGAGGGCAAACAAATGTTAGTTGTGGAAATTTTGAGAGCAATGACTATGGTATTATAAGGTCAAGATTAAGTAGATGAAACTTAAAGGCATACATGACAGATGTTTGGCTAATAGTACAAGTGAGAACCAGACTAGAGATAGAAAGTTCAGAGCAGAAGTAAGAAGTGAAGTAAGATGGGCAAAATATGTAAATATACTAACAGACATAAAAAGAGTCAAATTGTTTTCTCTAGCCATATGCACTACACTGGTAGTAAGAGGGTTGGTGGGGCCAATAAGGGGCAAAAATTGAGACCAGAGATGACACAGGTACAAACTGAATGCATCTGCCTTCACTAAAGAAAATCTTACTGCTAAAGGGGTGGGAGTCCACATACTTCAGACTAAATTGTATTGAGAGGATGCTGGAAAAGTTGGCTCTACTTGAGTAGACAAGCCAGTGGGACGCATCTGAAGTTGTTGCAATGAAGTTGGAAATTACAAAGGTACTGGTCATATTCTTCCGATGCTGCATTGGAACAGGAGAAGTAGAGGAGCACTGGAGAATTGCAAATGTTACATTTCCTTTTTCTTAAAGGTGCATATGAACCCAAGAATGGCAAGAAGGTAATTTTTAATCTTTTTGATGGAAAAGCTTTTTAAAAAAATCTAGGACAAAATCGGTCACTTTTATTAATTAAGGAGACAGCACAGATTTGTAAGAAGGCAAATCTAGTTTAACTAGAGTGATTGCCTTTTTTAGTGATCTAAAAGTTTGCTGAGGGTAGAGTAATGATTGTGGTGTACACCCATTTCAAATGGAGGTTGGTCAGTAAAGCTGATGCCATGGTGTTGAAAAAGCCAGTGGAAACATTGCCACACAATTGGCTGAAGGATGGGAAATGATAGTGGTGAAAAGTCTTTTTTGGATTAGAGAAAGGTGAGATGTGGTGGTCAGTGCTATGCATTATCTGTTGAATAAGTATCTTGAAGTGCAGTGTTGAAGACAACTCTTAAAATTTAAAGATGGCACAATACCTGAAGTATTGTGACCAACTTCATTACAGTTCAGACTTCAAGTGGACATAGGCTGGTGGAAAGAGAAGACAAGTTACAGATGAAGTGTGAAGTGATTTGTTGTTTGGTTTAAAACTCAAGGGTTCAGCAAAGATTTACAAGGATGTTCCCAGGGTTGGGAGAATTTGAGCTACAGGGAGAGGCTGAACAGGCTGGGGCTGTTTTTCCCTGGAGCGTCGGAGGCTGAGGTTTAGAGACCTTAGAGGTTTACAAAATTGAGGGGCATGGATAGGATAAATAGACAAAGTCTTTTCTCTGGGGTGGGGGGTGGGGGGGGGGGGTCCAGAACTAGAGGGTATAGGTTTAAGGTGAGAAGGGAAAGATGTATAAAAGGAACCTAAGGGGCAACTTTTTCACACAGGGTGGTGCGTATATGGAATGAGCTCCCATCGGAAGTGGAGGAGGCTGGTACAATTAGAGCATTTAAGAGGCATCTAGATGGGTATTTGAGTAGGAAGTGTTTAGATGAATATGGGCCGAGTGCTGGCAAATGGGACTAGATTAGGTTAGGATATCTGCTTAGCATGGATGAGATGTGCTGTGTGTGGACTTCCAGAAGTCATTTGACAAGGTACCTCTCAGAAGGATAAGTCAAAAGATAAGAGCCCATGATATTGGAGGTAATATACTGGGCTGATAAAGATGTTCTTTTTCAGGTTAATGACCTGGGGCCAATGGGGTTCCACAGTGATCAGTACTGGAACTGTTTACAATCTATTAATGACGTGGAGGAAGGAAGTGAATGTATTGTAACCAAAAATTGGAAGGGCAAGTTGTGTGGAATACAAATGGTTTACAGAGAAATATTGATAGACTAAGTGGGCAAAAATTTAGCAAATAGGATATGGAAAAATGTGAAGTTTAGTTTGGAAGGGAGAACAAAATAATAATATTATTGAAATGGAGAAATGTGCAGAAAGCTGCACCACAAAAGGATGTGAGGATATTTGTTCATAAAACAGAAAGCTAGCACACGGGCAGGAAGAATAATGGAATGTTGGCCCTTATTTCAAGGAGGTTGGAGTAGAAGAGTAGGGAAGTCTTACTGCAACTGTAAAGGTGCTGGTGAGACCACATTTAGAATACTGTGTGGGCTTTTGGTCCACTTTATCGAAGAAAAGATTTCAATGGAGGCAGTACAGGTCAGGTTCCTGAGGATGATCGCTGGAGTGGAGAGATTGTCTTATGACGAAAGGTTAAAACTGGTTAGGACTCTACTTGCTGGGGTTTAGGAGAGTGAGACATGATTGGATTGAGACATATAGGATTCTTTAAGGTCTTGACACAGTAAATGCTGAGAGGATGTTCCCCTCATGGGAGAGTTCAGGACCAGAAGGCATAGTCTCTGAATAAAGGGGTATAGGTTTAAAACTGAGATGAGAAATTCCTCCTCAGGGTTGAGATTTTGGACCTCCTTGCCACAGATGTGTGGGGACAGAGTCCTAGTGTGTATGTAAGATTTGAGTTAGAGAGATCCTTGCTCAGTAGTGAAACCAGGGGTTACAGGGAAAATGCAGGAAACTGGGCATGAGGAATGTTGGATCAGCAATGATCCTATTGAATGGGAGCAGGCTTGAGGAAGCAAACAACCTATTCCTGTTTGTTTCTTATTGTCTTAAGGTCTTGCCACAGAAGCTCAAAACAATGTGAAACTTAGAAGTGACTCTGATTGAATGAATAAGGCCAATAGTGTTCATTTTAGAGATATACTTTCCTGATCGAGTTTTCTTATTGCTCAAATTTATATACTTGACCTAAGTTCACAAATGCAATTAAACTCCATAAAAGGATTCATTTGATGTTGAAGAGATGGGAGCAGGTAGAATTTCGAGCAGCAAAAAATCTTTTGAAGGATGAAAACAAATTTTTTGAAGTGGACCTAACTATCAGAAATACTGTTCAGTATGAGTTTGTGAACAGGGTGTTACAGATTGGGAGATAAAAATAGAAAAATGTGTAATGAACGGCACTTAATTAACCAGGGAGAAGCCAGTGAGATCTTCGGCCATACATTTCTCACACTGGTGTAATCAGCATAGCAAATGTAAGGCTGAGTTTTGTTACCACATCAGTGGATGATGAATTTGTGACATCATACTGAAGCTGTATCCTGTAGTGTTATGTGTTTGGTTCTGGTCATTGAATTTAATGGAAGACTTTAACCTGTCTAAAGCAGTCAAGGTTGATCACTACCATCAAGGTTTGGGTTTGAGGAAAGATTAGAAAAACATTAAATGAAATATTAAAAAAAAATGAGAACATTTGAGAGGATGAGACAAGGATTATGAGCTCTGATCAGCCATAATCCTATTGAATGTGGAGCAGCTTGAGGTATCAATGGCTTACTCTTCCTACCTTCTAATTTTCTATAAAAGATGAATTCAGAATAATAACTGATGGAAAAACAAAGGGAATTTAACCTTTTTGTGGTGATGCCATTGCAGGGTTCAGGATTTGAATGATTTATAACCAATAAAGTTCATGTTTTTTCTTTTGAGTTGCAAAAACTGTAGTAATGCAAAATTCCATAAACCGCAGTCAGATAAACTCAGAATTTTTCTGAAATGGTGGTGACGATATCATTGGAGGTCAAGAAGTACTAGCCTCTGGCTTGGCTAGAGAACACAACCATGGGGAACTATTCAACAGCAGTTAGCTGTATGGCATATGGTCAGTTCCTTTCAGCTTATTTGTTTTATTCTTCCAAAGGAGTTTTCTGAACTTGAACTAATTATTTAGAGGTTGACGTATAAAATATCTTAAGCTTCATTGATGATTTTGATTGTTTGCACTTGTTTGTTAATAATAAGCAGATGTAAAAGGACTTTCTTTTTTGTTTTAGTGCCTCCTTTCAGGTGATGAAGCATAGTTATCAGGAAACCCCAAACCCTAGTATTGGACCATGATGAGTTTTTGTATGCAGATCATCATCTTGTTTGAAGGTCTTAACAGCAGTGACAACTTGAGATTTTCTCTCTCGTCATGTTGTAGAACTGATTTTGCATTTTTTTATGGTAGCTTGACTTGAGCTCACTGTTAATTTATATTAATGTTGATCTTTATCTTGTTGCTACTTGTCAAGGTCAAACATCCACTCTGAAATTATTGGTGATTTGGTTTTTCTCACGCTAATATTGTACATTTATTTGAGTTGTGCTTTTATGCAATTGTCTGTATTATTTTCCACAACTTAGAGCAGTTTGAGCAAGTGAGATTCGTGTCACCTCAAATGAAAAGCGAATGGATGGTCACAATGTTGCACCTCATTTGACAGAATACATTTGGGATTGTTGTCAATGTGTGGCTATTTAGGTTCTTGTTATGAATATCTGTACAGTTTGCAGTTTACAATTAACATGCAGTAGTTACTTTTATTTACTCTGCATTTGCTCCCTTCAAAATGGGTTGTCTTTCTGCACAAAGAATTTTTCTTCCTGCTTGGTGGTTTCCTTGATCAGGAGACAACCCTCCCCTACCCCCCTCACTGCTGTATGGGCTCTAGTTCCTCACTGCCATAAAGCCCCAGTACTCAAGTCCTCGGGGCAGTGAAGAGCCTGATAATGCCATCTGGGCAATATCCATTTTCTAGCTCTGGCACTACCAGGAGCTGTCATCTAATCAGAGTGGAATGCCCTCCCAAGTGCCAGGTGGAAGCTGTACCATTTAGCCAGGGCTGCCTGCCCACAGTATAGACAACTGCAGGATGGGCTCATATGGAGTGAGTTAATTATTGTTCCTTGATAATAAAGTCCATCCTTTTTGTTTTAAAAGGAAGCTTCTCGCATGTTTTTCGAAACAGGAAATTGCTCTGAGAGTTTGGGTTCCTGCACCACCACACATGGTTGTTCTTGCTTTTGGAACCTGGGGCAGGCAGCAGTAAATTGCCTGTCATGTTGCAAAAGGAATGGAATTCCTCTTTGAGCATGTGGCCTTTGATCTGTTACCATTTGACCAATTGAACAATATTGCTAATTTATCCTTTTTCACAATCCAACCAATATGTTGATTCAGTATTTCCCCACATTTTTCTAATCCTATTCCCACTTTATGTTGCATGATAACTGCAAATCCAGTAAATTGTGCCAATGATTTCAGGAACATTGAGTCCACACTCCAGAAATACAGTTCTGATGTCCATTTTAATGTTGATGTTCCTTCTGCAAGTTCTCATTCATTATGGCAAACACAGTAAGAAATAGTGTGTGACCGAGCAAAGTGGTACTTGCATCCTTCTTCCCTAGATCTGAAGACAGCGTTTACACTTTAAAATGATGTGCTTTTCCATTATCTGATCTGAATGGTTTTTTTTAATTGTATGCACACCAAATGGTGTGAATCTGGCAATGTTGTGACTCCTATTAGGAGTCATTTCAGCTCTTCTCTTTATCATTGGGAACCTGTGTAAATGGGCAGGTAACACAGGTATTGTGTGGAAGGGTACTAGACAGGCAGAGGGTCAGTACAGATATATCATTTAGATAGCACGTACAATGGGAACATTGTGTATATGTGTGAAACTTCACCTGCCTAAGCAGTGGGTATTGAAGTTTGAATTGACAGAACTTCGCACTGGTGCTTGTTTCTGGCTCTGCTATAGCAATGAATGAATGAACTGCTTGAATTTCCACTGCCTTTAACTTGCTGAATACTTGGCAAAACACATTTGGCTCTTAGAAGCAATCTTGTCAATGCATAAAAATTAAATTTGTTTTCTATGGTTGGAGGAATCCACTTTTTGGTGATATATGCTGAAGGGAACAAAAGCATTGGTACGGAGTAGGTAAGCCTGTGAACTTCAACATCCATTGGCCCAGCTTTAATGCATCAGAACTAGTTTTGTTTGAAGCTGATGTCTGTGCACTTTGAAAAACAGCATCAAAGGAGTAATGGTGTATATTTTAAAGAGAGGCAGCATTTATTTTCAAGAATCCTAACTGGGAAGTGATTTGCTAGAGCAACAACATCTTTTGGGAGTCTGGAGTTGCAAAAAGGAAATGGGCATCTTTTGGAGCTGAAGAGAATGAGCAGGAAATGAGGCAGCAAATGGGCAGAATAGGTGACCTAGTTCCAATTGGCAAACCAAAGCAAAGGCCACCTCCAGCTGTGTCTCCATGAGCTACTTGCAGATTTGAGATTCTAACTTTCAAAGCAAGCTGTCTGGTTACTGCCAGTTGGTGTTCTTTACTCTCTGCCCCAGTGCTGGTCTGTATGTCAACAAATGGCTCTGAACTACTGAACTAAATGAGTCATAATTTGGTACTTAAGAGTCTGTCTCTGAGAAATAGGTCGTTGTTCAATTTGATGGCAAACATTTGAAGGGCAAATGCATTTACCTCTTTCCTTTGCCAGAGTTCTCCATTCATTAAGCCCAATGCACAGTCAGAATGGTTTTTGCAGTCAGTAATTTGTATTGACAAGAATACTGTAGCTGTACATCTGTGCAGAGGATTGCTGTATCACAGAACATGCATTCATAATAGAAGTTAAAAGGATGAAGAAACAACTGTCAAATTAATAACTGACCCTTTTTAAATGAAGACCCTTTTCAAGCTTCCATCATGAAGGCAGTGTGGTCCCTTGTGATCTCCACAATTGGGTTTGCCCACATCTGTGCTGCTGATCCTTTGTGGCTCAATTTTAAACCTGTTCTCGAGCACTAGATTCAGGCACAGGCCCTCTCGCGTCCCATTATTATGATGGTGGCTTGTAAGGTAACCTTCATTTTCATAAAATGTCATCTTTGCACCCCTTTATGTAAGCCAAGAACATCTGTTTACTGATGCTTCTAAAACGTTTACAACATTTTTTTTTAACAGTTGCTTTCATGAGTAGTCAGGATGCTGCCCTGTGGTAAGGTGATAACTGTCTTTCATGACTAAACACTCTGCACCTGCTCCCCCCACACTCTTATGCAATATTTATGGAATTATTAAATTAATGGAGTTGTGAGCTGTTGAAACAAGATGACAATCCCTAGTAAGTGTTTTATATTGAATGGCATTGTGGCCAAATTAGGACCAGTTTTCACGAAATTCACTTTGACCAAATATTTGTTGGTAGTAGCTCAGTTGGTCTCTCAATCACAAGGTTCTAGGCTCAGGGCTAAAGCACAGAAATAGAGGCTGTCACTCCAGTGCAGAGCTGAGAGCACTGTACTGGAGCAACAGCATCTTTTTAATGAGGGAGCACAGCACTGTCAGAGAGCCTATCGATTTTGAGATGTTAAACTGAGATCCAATCTGCCTTTTCCAGATTTTGAAAAGAAGGGGTTGCTCACAGTTTTCCTTGGTTGCTAGGCTAATAGCATGCTGCCCTTCATAACAAGAGGGATTGAATATAGAAGCAAAGAGGTTCTTCTGCAGCTGTACAGGGCCCTGGTGTGACCGCACCTGGAGTATTGTGTGCAGTTCTGATCTCCAAATTTGAGGAAAGACATTCTGGCTACTGAGGGAGTGCAGCATAGGTTCACAAGGTCAATTCCTGGAATGGCAGGATTACCTTCTACTGAAAGACTGGAACGACTGGGTTTGTATACCCTTGGGTTTAGAAGACTGAGAGGGGATCTGATTGAGACATATAAGATTATTAAAGGTTTGGACTCTCTGGAGGCAGGAAACAACAGGTTTCCACTGATGGGAAGTGTCGAACCAGAGGACACAGCTTAAAAATACAGGGTAGACCATTTAGGACAGAGATGAGGAGAAACTTCTTCACCCAGAGAGTGGTGGCTGTGTGGAATGCTCTGACCCAGAGGGCAGTGGAGGCCCAGTCTCTGGATTCATTTAAAGAGTTGGATAGAGCTCTCAAGGATAGTGGAATCAAGGGTTCTGGAGATAAGGCAGGAACAGGATACTGATGAAGGATGATCAGCCATCATCATATTGAATGGTGGTGCAGGCTCGAAGGGCAGAATGACCTACTCCTGCACCTATTGTCTATTGTAGTTATCCCTCAATTGACATCAGTAAGTATAGATTACCTGGTCCTTCGAACATTGCTATTTGAGGGGGTTTGTCAAGTTCAAACATGGCTGCCACATTTCTGACGTTGAAATAGTGACCACATGAAGTCCTTCACTGAGGTGCTTTGAGACATTGTGGTTGTGGAAAGTGTTATATCAATGTAGGTTTTTTAAAACTGACAACCAGACAAAGTAACCATGAAAATGAGTTGTGCTATTTGTCACCTAAATCTAGAAAGGTTGCTTCTCAGCAAACAAAGTTTAAACTTTTTCAATGAAAATTGTTTGATTACTATTCAGTTTGTTTTCAAGGAGAAAACACAGTGCAGCATCCATTCCTATGTGTTAATCCAGTGAGGGTATTTACATCCTGTACCAGCATAGTCTGTGGGTATTTGTGAGTTATATTTAAATCTACAATTTAAGTGCTCTTTCTCCATCTGTGCAAATGTGTTCTGGGCATGAATAATTGTAAGATCTGTGAAGAAATTCTGAAGTTGGTGGATTTGTTTTATGCTGTAATTATGTGGTTAAACTGACTTGTCAGCATGCATGTATACATCACTTGGGAAATGTATCAGTTCATGGGAATATTTCAAGAATTCTAAGTCCAGAACACAGACTGGAATTTATTCCTAATGCTATAAGAGCTCTATTCCTTGTCCTTTTTTAATTTTTTTTTTGCATTGATATATTTGGCAATTGCCCCTTGAATGAATGATTTCACTCCGGGCCAGCCTCCTACCTTTAGTCCTCTTTACCCTGTAATCCTGCAGGTTCTCCTCTTCAGGTTACAGTCCATTTCCCTTTTTGAATATTTGAATTGAACCTACCTCCACCACACAGTCAGTCCATTCTGACTTTAACCATTTGCTGCCTGAAAAGATTCTTCCTTATATCACTTTTTTGCTTTTCCTGATCATTTTACATCTGTGTCCTCATTCGTGATTGTTTCACAAGTGGAAATAGCTTGTCCATATCTACTGTCTAGGTCCACAAAGATTACAAATATTTCGGTCAGATTTCCTCTTGGCTTTCTCTCTTCTCCAAGGAGAACAATCCCAGCATCTCCAATCTATCGTCATCCCTGACGTTTCTCATCGCTGGGCTCATTCTCGTGGACCTTTTTTTTTACTTCACTGTCTCCAATTGCTTCAGATTCTTGCTAAAGTGCAGCATCCAGGACATGAAACAATTTTCCATCTGATGCCAAACCAGTGTCTCCTGCAGGTTCGGTGTCACCCCCTTGTTCTTGTATGCTATGCCCTTTTAAATAAAGCTCAGAAGACTGGCTTTTATCAATCCCTAGCTCAGATAGCTGGAGGACTAGCTTGTGATGCAGAATGACACCTATGGCATAAGTTCAATTCCTGGACTGATTGAGGTCATCGTTGAAGGCCCACCTTCCCAATCTCTCCCTCGTTTTAGGCATGGTGACTGACTGACTAGTTAAGCTCACCACCAGTTGGCTCCCTATAATAAAAGGGTTAGCCTATGATGCTCTGGGATTGAGTCAACTGGCTAGATATCTGGCGTACCTGCCCAGAAAGAAGAGTGCCCACCCCGAATCTATCACATTAGAGAGTGTGCTGGTACACTCTCTTGCAATTCCAAAAAGATTAACGCAGCATTCAGGAAGTTCTACTCTTGAGTTGTACTGGTCAGGGCTGTAAGGACAGGTTGGCGGAGATGGAGCCCTTTAAGAACTTGGATGTCCCAGGTGTAACTTCAGAGCAGGCATCTCTCTTGTATGCCCCTCTGACAATTCAAGATACAGGAAGCAGTGAGGTAGCTGCAGAGTGGTAAAGTGCCTGGCCCAGACAGACTTCAGAGTGAGTCTTATAAACATGCTGGCCTGGCGAGTGTTGGATATGTACAATTACTCGTACAGTCAGGACTGCCTCTCCTCCTCTGACAGAAGCAAATATTTTTTTTATTCTCTAGAGAGAAAGCACCAGAGGATTGCACTTTATACAGGCCCATATTGTTATTGAACATGGATTTTAAAATTTTGTCGAAAGTGCTGGCATTGAGATTGGAGATGGTCTTGCCCTTTTTATTGCAAAGGAAGACCAGACCGGTTTTATTTGCGGTTGCAGGTCTTCTAATAATATTAGTGTATTAAACATGGTCCGGGATTGCCAGTAAGGATCAATTCCAGGCTTGGTAGTCTCCCTGGATGCAGAGAAAGCATTTGACCGGGTGGAGTGGCCATACCCCTCTTATATACTAGAACGGCTTGATCTTGGAGGGGTCTTTGCTAGGTGGGTGGCAGTATTATATAGCGACCCTAAAGCAGTGGTTCTCACTAATGGAATAAGGTCTGACAACTTTAGTATTGGTAGAGGCAGCTGACAAGGGTGCCCCCTCTCACCTTTGCTATTTACGTTGTCGATTGAACTGTTGGCAGAGGCCATCTGGAGAACCCCAATATAATTGCCCCGGAGGTAGGATCAGGAGGGCATAAGGATCAGCCTTTATGCAGGTGACATTCTTCTCTTTCTGACTAACTCGACAATATCTGTGCCCTGTTTAATACCAGTGAGTAATCTGTTGGGTTCTTTCTCTGGGTATAAAATCAATTTTATGAAGTCTGAGGCCATGCCTTGTGGGCAGAATCTGATTCCCTTTCAGGTGGTCACAGGGAGGTTTCCTGTATTTAGGCATTTTTATCACCCTGGCCTTCAATCAATTATATAAAAATAATTATGTGCAGTTGCTAGAGGAGATAAGACAGGACTTTCAGCACTGGGAGGATCTTCCAATAGCTCTGGTCAAAGTGAATGTTCTTCCTTGTTTATTATATCCCATGGGAATGCTCCCTTTGCTGCCTAGGAGGCACTACAGAGGCTTTACAGTTAGCTTGGCTATTTTACCTGGCATCATGGGTGGCCTCTTATTAAGCTTGCCAAATTGCAGCTCCTGCAGGGATATTTGTGTGTGTGTGTGTGTGTGGTGTACGGGGCTGGTGGCGTGTGGATTTACCAGACTTTAAGAAATATCAATTCAGTTCCCTACTATCCTATGTGGCTAATCGGGCTTGCCAGGACCCGAGATCAATTTGGCTGGACATAGAGACCTCCCAGGCAAAATGGCTCCCCATTAATTTGTGGGCGGCACGGTGGCACAGTGGTTAGCACCGCTGCCTCACAGCGCCAGAGACCCAGGTTCAATTCCCGCCTCAGGCGACTGACTGTGTGGAGTTTGCACGTTCTCCCCGTGGCTGTGTGGGTTTCCTCCGGGTGCTCTGGTTTCCTCCCACAGTCCAAAGATGTGCAGGTCAGGTGAATTGGCCATGCTAAATTGCCCGTAGTGTTAGGTAAGGGGCAGATGTAGGGGTATGGGTGGGTTGCGCTTCGGCGGGGCGGTGTGGACTTGTTGGGCCGAAGGGCCTGTTTCCACACTGTAAGTAATCTAATCTAATCTAAACAAAGTAATCTGATCTAATCTAATTTGTTGTTTATGGACCATTGCAGACACCAGATTGTCCTTAACACCATTAAAGCAACTGTTAGAATGATGCAACAAAAGTGAGGGCAATTTACAAAAGACTTCCCCTTGTACTCCCCATAGTAGGAATGTTAGGAGTGGATGGATTCTGGATTTAGGCTTTAGGAGTGAAGAGGAGTTTCCTATTTGGGAGATTTATTTGACGGGCAGGTTGTGATGCCTTTCGATCAGTTAAGCCAGAAATATGAGCTATCGAAGAGGGACCTCTTTTGTTATTTTCAGATTAGGGACTTTATACAGAAAAATACTACGTTAAATGGTTAGTCCCTAATTAGTTGGAAGTGGAAAGCAGAGTACTTCGGTCCACTGGTGCCCTCTGTCAGCACCCTCTTTCTTTTTTTTAAGGTGGTAGTGTCTCAAAGGTGCTCGAGTGGCTGTACAGCATCTGGACTCAGGAGTTGGGGGGAGGGGGAAGTGGAGATCTTGTCAGTGGTGTGGCAGGATATTTGGGAGCATGTAAGAAGATTTCTATTTGCCATAGGATGCAGGCTATGCGACTGAAGGTACTCTACGGGGTTTATTTGGCACCGGAGCGGCTTGTGAAATTTAAGACGGGTGGGTCCCCAGTGTGCCCCAAGTTTAAAATAGATGTTGGCACTCTTACTCTTTGCTTGTGGTCATGTCACAAGCTTCATAAGTATTGGGGCACTATAGTGTGTGTTTTGGAAGGGGTCTTGGGAATCAAGGTCAAGGTAGATCAGATGTCCCTCCTCCTGGGTTTGCCAAATTTTCTCTTTTTGGATGCATATGGGAAGAAACTGTTTAATATTGTTTCCTTTTGTGTAAGGAAGAACATCTTGAGCTGGGTGTTGGAAAATCCTCCAGAACTTTCCGGCTGGCATAGATTAGTAACTGAGCACATCCCCCAGACTACTTTACTAGGGTGGTGCACCAGAAAATGGAACTCTTTTATAGGATCTGGTGACCCTTTTTGAACTATATAGATGCAGACTTATATTGGTCAGGGCCTTTGTATCACCATGAGGGCTATATCTGGCGGGCTGAGGGCCCCTGGGAAGAAGAATTCTGAACAAATACGGGTTTGCTTACTAATGCTCGTGGTGATGGGGAGCTTTGGTGGGATTGCGCGGAGTGTTGTAACTTAACTTTAATTTGCCTTGGTTCAATTTGGTTTAACTTAGTGTTTTTTTTAGTTATCTAATAAATCCTACGCAAACTATGGTTTTTTTATATTCTTTTAAATTGTGGAATAGAGTAGTAGTTTGTTTACTGTTATAAGATCGTTATGCTTTTTGGTAATAATTTTGTAATTGTGCAAAAAAAACCCTCAATCGTAATAAAAATATTTTTTTTGAAAAAAGACAACAAATATAAATGTTAAAAAGAGAGTGCTTGTAGAGGCATGGGGTGACTGTGTTCATAGGTGGCTAGTTAGCAATCTGAAAGAAAAGGATGCTGGATCTCCGAGAAACTGTTTACCTTTGACAAAAGATAAAATATAACAAAATCTAAATTTTAATAAAAACAACTTTGCTTTAAAAGGAAAGGATTACAAAAAATTAGCATCCAGTCCCAAATGATTTTTGCATCTGACATCCAACATCTTTTTGAATATTAAAAGGAGGATTGTCAATGTAAAATTTTCACAATATCAATGTTCCAAATTTCTGAAGTGGTGTAATACAGGACAAAAGGGCAACCAACATGTGCACAGCAAGATCCCATAAAAAGCATTGTGGTCAGAATCCCATTCTCCAATAGATTTGATGGGAGTTTCCAGACTCTTGCCAAAAGTCCACTTTCTTAACTCACAGGTGATCTGGGAAATGTGGGGTTACAGAGATAGGGTAGGGGGTGTGTCTAGATGGGCTGCTCTTCCAAGGGTAGGTGTGGACTCAATGGACCGAATGACCTGCTTCCACACAGTGTAGGGATTCTGACATTCTGCAAGAACTGCTCTTGTGTGTGTAGTTGTTCAGATTAAGTTAATTATCACTTGATGAAACTAGATAACTTTCACAATATGTGGAGCTTAAAGAAATCTCTTCCTGGAAGCTGTAATTAATTTCTCCCAAGTCTTTGAAGCCACTACGGTTAGTTTGTTTCCCTCCAGCGCACAGTTGTGCCAATTAATAGATGGCTGTGAAACTGCGTGTGTTCACAATTTCTGCATGCATTATTACACTGGGAGGCTAGTAGAATCAGTCATTGAAATTTCCGCAGCATGACTGATTTCACCTAACTCTAGGATAAAAGCAAAAGGAAAACGCTTAACATTCTAAAACCTAGCTCCCACACTGTTAAGTCCCAGCTCACTACCAGCTGGAATCTCTGAAAGCCTTTTCTGAGGTGACTGGGTAGCCTTTTATATTTACTCCTCAACCTGTTCAAAGATGTTATTACACAACTCTGGAGTAAGTGGGACTTCAACATATGCCTCTTTGCTCAGAGGTAGGGATGCTACCACTGCACCACAACAGTATTTTCCCCAAACTCCCACTTTGTTTTACTCCTTGATGTTTGATAAGCAACAAGTTGTCTCTATCAGTCAGCTCCCAGGACAGATCATGTCACTTCCTGCAATCCTCCAGGAGAAAGGGAGGACTGCAGGTGCTGGAGGTCAGAGTCCGTGTGGTGCTGGAAAAGCACAGCAGGTCAGGCAGCATCTGAGGAGCAGGAGAGTCGACGTTTCAGGTGTAAGCCCTTCATTAGATATATGCCTCAAGAGAATTTGCAAAGGAGATTCTAATATGCTCTATTATCTAAAATTTGCTAATAAAAGTTTCTGATCAGAACCTGTAAAGTGAGCATTTTTTGATAGTTACTGCAATTTTAGAAATAAATCTCTTCCTTTTTGAAACAAAAGTTAAGGAGAGTTTTTTTAAGGCTTAATTTTATATATTATCTTTCAACACTTACACCCAATTTAAATACGTGTGAATTGTAGTCACTGTTTTAATGTAGGAAACTTGGCAGCCAATTTCTGTACAGCAAGCTTTCCCGAATGGGAGTGTAATCTGATCTGGAGATGTTAGTCAACAGAATCATGGAATACTTCCAGTGTAGGATAAATATTGGCCAGGGCAATAGGGATAATGTCTGTGGTCACCTTTGAAATATTGTCACGGGATCTTTTAAGTCTCCCTGAGAGAGCTGGCAAGCTGCCAGTTTAATACCTCTGACAGTATGGCATGGACTCCTATTGTCAGCATTATCAGCTGTTCCCTCCATTTAGGGTAACATTTACTTGATCACCAGTGTCTGCCACAGGTCTTTGTAACTAAACGGGCTGATTCACAACGTGAAAATCTCTGAATGCATGGGCAGGACATTCCATGGGAAATTGGGTCTGGAGAACAGGATTTGTTTCCATGTCTTCCATAAGTCTCTAAGATCATAATTCCATAAGATATATGAACAGGAGTAGGCCATTTGGCTCACTGAGCCTGCTCCACCGTTCGATAGGATTGTGGCTGATCCACTTTTCCTGCTTTTTCCCTGTAACCCATGATTTTTCTATTAAGCAAGAACTTCCTATCTCCTCCTTTTAATACACACAAAGGCCTCTGTCCCATAGCTCTCTGGGGCCGGGACTTCCAAAGATACTCAACCCTCTGAGAAGAAATTTCTTCTCAATCTCTCTAGTTGGTGCTCTTAATTCTGAGACTATGCCCTGTGGTCCTAGACTCTACCAAGAAGGGTAAAATCCTTTTCATAGTTTACCCTGTCAAATTCCTTAATCCTGTCTGTTTCAATGAGATTGCCTATCATCTCTTCCTGTGCACCAGATAATAAGATTAGATTCCCTACAGTTTGGAAACCGGCCCAACCAGTCCATACCAACACTTTGAAGAGTAACCCACCCAGTCCCATTTCCCTCTGACTAATGCAACCTGACACTATGGGCAATTTATCATGGCCAATTCACCTGATCTGCACATCTTTGGATGTGGGAGAAAACCAGAGCAAACCCACGCAGACACTGGAGAATGTGCAAACTCCACACAGTCGCCCTGGAAACGAACCTGGGACCCTGGTGCTGCGAGACAGCAGTGCTAACCACTGAGCCACTGTGGTTCTGGAATCCATTAACCTGCATCTGGAATGTGATGCAGGTTAATGGATAAGTTGCTATTATCATTTTTGAATGGTATAATCCATCCACCCCAGAAGGTTGAACATATTAAGAGTTGAGAAAACAGGACTAGGCATGGTGATGGTTTTTTAGCCAGCTGGACACCATTTCGAATTCACTTGTGATTGAAATCAAATCAAAATCATCATTAGCCTACATCATGTTCAAGTTGTAAAGTGGAATGTGACCTTTCTGACCTGGAGGTGAGTGCGCCACTATCTGAGGTTTCAAATTGATTTGAATTTATTGTCATGTGTACTGAGGCACAGTGAAAAGCAAGTAGATCAGAGCTAAGTAGCACAGATAAGTAAATAATAGGTAAACAGTGGCAAAAATAAAGGTACAGGTGAATGTTAAGAGTTTGAGAGTCCATTCGGTACTCTAACAACAGTAGGGTAGAAACTATTTCAAAACCGGCTGGTGTGTGTTCAGACTTCTGTACTTTCTCCCCGATGGTAGAGGTTGTGAAACACATTGCTAGGGAGGGATGGATCTTTGAGAATGCTGGCGGCCTTTCTTTGACAGTGGATCTGGTAGATGGATTCTATAGAAGGGAGGATGGCCTTTGTGATTGTCTGGGTTGAGTTCACCACTCTCTGTAACCATCTCTGATCTCGAATGGTACAGTCGCCACACCATGTAATGATACATCCAGACAGAATACTCTCTATGGCGCACCTATAAAAGTTGGCAAGGGTATTTGTTGTCATGCCAAATTTCTTCAGCTGCCTGAGGAAGAAGCGATGTTGGGCCTTTTGTAACCAGTGCATCCACAGGACTCCAAGAAAGCTTGTTGTTGATGACCACTTCCCGGAGCTTGACACTCCACCCATTCCACCTTTGCGCTGTTAATGTATGGGGATAGACTTGTTCAAAGATGGGAATGGCTTGTACCAAGGGCTGTACTGTTTTCACTGATATAACAGTAATCAGATTTAATGTAGATCACAGCACATAAATTGATCTCTGAAGCCTGGAAAAAGTACTTCCCTAAAATAGGGGTCAAGTTGTTCTCTGAATAAAAAATGTCAACTGTCACTGTTGGCCTAAGTGATTACTATTGTGATATTTGAAAAATAAACCTCACACTGGTAATAATTAAATCAGTGATAATTCTATAAAGTTATCCTTTGAACCATAATCAAAACACTTTTTAAAAGTTGTTTCATTCATTGTTGTTGATATCTAACACCGTTCAAGTTCATTCCTACTCACTTTAGTTAAAGCATTATTGTAAGGAGCCCACTCTTTCGTCAGAATCATCTCTATAACAGATCACCTTCCTCTCCATCCACAGAAAAGCATATTCCACATTCTTTTGAATGGTCTGGTGACTACAATATTGCATCCCCAGATTTGATAACAAGATTGCACAAAACGTCAAGGGGAGTAACGTGCTTACTTCCACCCCTTCGTCTGTCCACCTGCCTCGATGCAAATGATTTTAGATTTTAGAGGCATGGAGATGTACAGCATGGAAACAGATCCCTTCAGTCCAATCTGTCAAGGCCGACCAGATATCCCAACCCAATCTAGTCCCACCTGCCAGCACCAGGCCCAAATCCTTCCAAACCCTTTCTATTCATAAAATGCCTTTTTAAATGTTGCAATTGTACTAGTCTCCACCACTTCCACTGGTAGCTCATTCCATACATGCACCACCCTCTGTGAAAAAGTTGCCCCTTAAGTCTCTCTTTATATAGAACATAGAACATAGAAGAATACAGCGCAGTACAGGCCCTTCAGCCCTCGATGTTGCGCCGATCAAAGCCCACCTAACCTACACTAACCCACTATCCTCCATATACCTATCCAATGCCCGCTTAAATACCCATAAAGAGGGAGAGTCCACTACTGCTACTGGCAGGGCATTCCATGAACTTACGACTCGCTGAGTGAAGAACCTACCCCTAACATCAGTCCTATATCTACCCCCCCTTAATTTAAAGCTATGCCCCCTTGTAATAGCTGACTCCATACGTGGAAAAAGGTTCTCACTGTCAACCCTATCTAACCCCCTAATCATCTTGTACACCTCTATCAAATCACCCCTAAACCTTCTTTTCTCCAATGAAAACAACCCCAAGTGCCTCAGCCTTTCCTCATAGGATTTTCCTACCATACCAGGCAACATCATGGTAAACTTCCTCTGCACCCGTTCCAGTGCCTCCACATCCTTCCTATAGTATGGCGACCAAAACTGCACACAATATTCCAGATGCGGCCGCACCAGAGTCTTATACAACTGCAGCATGACCTCAGGACTCCGGAACTCAATTCCTCTACCAATAAAAGCCAGTACGCCATATGCCTTCTTCACTGCACTATTTACCTGGGTGGCAACTTTCAGAGATCTGTGTACATGGACACCAAGATCCCTCTGCTCTTCCACACTACCAAGTAGTCTACCATTAGCACAGTAATCCATCTTTTTATTACTCTTACAATATATTTCCCCTCTCACCCTAAACCTATGCCCTCTAGTTCTGGCCTCCCTGGCCCCAGGGAAAAGACTTTGCCTATTTATCCTATCCATGCCCATCATGATTTTGTAAACCTCTATAAGGTTTACAAAGGTGCTCCAGGGAAAACAGCCCCAGCCTGTTCAGCCTCTCTCTATAGATCACATCCTCCAACCCTGGCAACATCCTTGTAAATCTTTTCTGAACCTTTTCAAGTTTCACAACATCTTTCTGATAGGAAGGAGACCAGAATTGCATGCAATATTCCAACGTTGGCCTAACCAATGTCCTGTACCGCCACAACATGACCTCCCAACTCCTGTACTCAATACTCTGACCAATAACTGAAAGCATACCAAATGCCGCCTTCACAATCCAATATCTGGTCTAACTGCAACTCCACTTTCAAGGAATGATGAACTTGCACTCTAAGATCTCTTTGTTCAGAAACACTCCCCAGGACCTTACCATTAAATGTATAAGTTCTGTACTGATTTACCTTTCCAAAATGCAGCATCTCATATTTACCTAAATTAAACTCCATCTGCCACTCCTCGGCCCATCAGTTCATCTGATCAAAGTCCCATTGTACACTGAGGTAACCTTCTTAGCTTTCCACTACACCTCCAATTTTGGTATCTTCTGCAACTTATCAACTAT
The DNA here is from genome assembly GCF_047496795.1 of Chiloscyllium punctatum. Classification (NCBI taxonomy): domain Eukaryota; kingdom Metazoa; phylum Chordata; class Chondrichthyes; order Orectolobiformes; family Hemiscylliidae; genus Chiloscyllium; species Chiloscyllium punctatum. Next base: position 50,862,819 of record NC_092770.1, read on the forward strand.
ACTTCCTATGTTCACGTCCAAATCATTTACATAAATTACGATGGACCCAGCACCGATCCTTGTGACACTCCACTGGTCACAGAGCTCCAGTCTGAAAAACAACCCTCCACCACCACCACCACCACCCTCTGTCTTCTAACTTTGAGCCAGTTCTGTATCCAAATAGCTAGTTCTCCCTGTATTCGGTGATATCTAACCTTGCTAACCATGGGGAACCTTGTCAAACGCCTTACTGAAGTCCATATAGATCACATCTAACGCTCTGCTCTCATCAATCTTCTTTGTTACTTCTTCAAAAAACTCAATCAAGTTTGTGAGACATGGTTTCCCACGCACAAAGCCATGTTGACTATCCTGAATCAGTCCTTGCCTTTCCAAATACATGTCCCTCAGGATTCCCTCCAACAACTTGCCCACCACTGACATCTGGCTTACTGATCTATTGTTCCCTGGCTTGTCCTTGCCACCCTTAAACAGTGGCACCACGTAGCCAACCTCCAGTCTTCCAGGACCTCACCTGTGACTATCGATGATACAAATATCTCAGCAAGAGGTCCAGCAATTACTTCTCTAGCTTCCCACAGAGTCCTTGGGTACACCTGATCAGGTCCTGGGGATTTATCCACCTTCATGCGTTTCAAGACATCCAGCACTTCCTCCTCTGTAATATGGACATTTTGCAAAGTTTCACCATCTATTTTGCTACTTTCTATGAACTCCATATCCTTTTTCACAGGAAATACTAATGCAAAATACACGGTTAGTATCTCCTCCATTCTGTGCGGGTCCACACAAAGGCCGCCTTGCTGATCTTTGAGGGGCTCTATTCTCTCCCTAGTTACCCTTTTGTCCTTAATATATTTGTAAAAACCCTTTGGATTCTCCTTAATTCTATTTGCCAAAGCTATCTCATGTCCCCTTTTTTGCCCTCCTGATTTCCCCCTTAAGTATACTCCTACTGCCTTTATACTTTTCTCAGGATTCACTCGATCTCTCCTGTCTATACCTGACATTTGCTTCCTTCTTTCTCTTAACAAACCCTCAACTTCTTTAGTCATCCAGCATTCCCTATACCTACCAGCCTCTCCTTTCACCCTGACAGGAATATACTTTCTCTGGATCCTTGTTATCTCATTTCTGAAGGCTTCCCATTTTCCAGCCGTCCCTTTACCTGCAAACATCTGCCCTCAATCAGCTTTTAAAAGTTCTTGCCTATAACCATCAAAATTAGCCTTTCTCCAATTTAGAACTTCAACTTTTAGATCTGGTCTATCCTTTTCCATCATCATTTTAAATCTAATAGAATTATGGTCGCTGGCCCCAAAGTGCTCCCCCACTGACACCTCAGTCACCTGCCCTGCCTTATTTTTAGATTAGATTACTGAAGTGTGGAAACAGACACTTCGGCCCAACAAGTCCACTCCGACCCACTGAAGAGTAACCCACCCAGATCCATTCCTCTACGTTTACCCCTTCACCTAACACTCTGGGCAATTTAGCATGGCCAATTCACCTAACCTGCAGATTTTTTGACTGTGGGAGGAAACCCACTCAGACATGGGGAGAATGTGCAAACTCCACACAGACCGTTGCCTGAGGCAGGAATTGAACCTGGGTGTCTGATGCTGCGAGGCAGCAGTGCTAACCACTGTGCCGTCACAAGAGTAAGTCAAGTTTTGCACCTTCTCTAGTATGTACATCCACATACTGAATCAGAAAGTTTTCTTATACACCCTTAACAAATTCCTCTCCATCTAAACCTTTAACATTATGGCAGTCCTAGTCTATGTGTGGAAAGTTAAAATCCCTGAACATTACCACCCTACTATTCTTACAGATAGCTGAGATCTCCTTACAAGTTTGTTTCTCAATTTCCCTCTGACTATTTGGGGGTCTATAATACAATCCCAATAAGGTGATCATCCCTTTTTCTTATTTCTCAGTTCCATCCAAATAACTTCCCTGGATGTATTTCCAGGAATATCTTCCCTCAGCACAGCTGTAATGCTATCCCTTATCAAAAATGCCACTCCCCCTTCTCTCTTGCCTCCCTTTCTATCCTTCCTGTAGCATTTGTATCCTGGAACATTAAGCTGCCAGTCCTGCCCATCCCTGAGCCATGTTTCTGTAATTGCTATGATATCCCAGTCCCATGTTCCTAACCATGCCCTGAGTTCATCTGCCTTCCCTGTTGGGGCCCCTTGCATTGAAATAAATGCAGTTCAATTTATTAGTCCTATCTTGTCCTTGCCTGCCCTGACTTTGTTTGACTCTTCTGTTCTCGGCTGTACCAGTCTGAGATCAATCTCTTTCCTCATTATCTCCCTGGGTCCCACCCCCCCACCTTACTAGTTTGAATCCTCCCAAACAGTTCTAGCAAATCTCCCTGCCACTATATTAGTTCCCTTCCAATTTAGGTGCAATCTGTCCTTGTACAGGTCAGTAGAGATTCTAGTGATCCAAAGAAGTGAATCCTTCTCCCATACATCAGCTCCTCAGCCACATTCATCTGTTCTATCCTCCTATTCCTGCCCTCACTAGCTCCAAAGCACCGGAAGTAATCCAGATATTACTACTCTCAATGACCTTTTTAACTTCCTGCCTAACTCTCTGGAATCACCCTTCAGAATCTCAACCTTTTCCCTTCCTATGTCGTTGCTTCCAATGTGTACAATGACCTCCTGCTGGCCCCTCTCCCTGTTGAGAACATTCTGCACCCTCTGAGACATCCTTGATCCTGGCACCAGGGAAGCAACACACTATTCTGGCCACAGCAATGTCTCGGACTAGAGAGTCCCCTAACACAGTTGATCTCTTGAAACCTGACGTACCCCTCATTGCATTAGAGCCAGTCTCAATACCAGAAACATGGCTGTTCGTGCTACGTTCCCCTGAGAATCCATCACCCCCTACATTTTCCAAAACAGCATACTTGTTTGAAAGGGGTATAGCCACAGAACACACCTGCACTAGGTGCCTACCTCTCTTACCTTTCCTGGAGTTGACCCATCTATTTGACTGTATCTGAGACTCCCCACCTCCCCTTCCTAAAACTGCCATCTATTAACATACGGTTGCTGTTGTAAATTCCTCATTGCTTCTAATTGGCTCTCCAACCGATCCATTCAATCTGGTAAGATTCACAACTGACATTTATTGCAGATATCATCTGCGGTCACCCTTAAACACTCTTTGAACTCCCACATCTGACAAGAAGCACCTATCACTCTATTAAAAGCCATTTTTTGCTCCTTCACAATCTACAGATCCAGAAAATAACACCAACTTATTCCTCTACAAACTGTTCCTCCAAGGTCAGTTGTGAATTTCACTATTTGTTAATTTTCCCAGATGCACTCCGATGTCCAGCGATACATGAATTCAAACAGCAAAAGCAGTTACTGTGCAGTTTCACTCTAGTGTTGTTGAGAGACCTATCCAATAGTTGAACAATGAACTCCAGTCCCTGGTCGAACTCTATTGTGAATGATATTTTTTTGAAGACTACCTTTTGAGCTCCTCTGTTTTATGGGATCTGAATATGTCCCACAATGATAAGCTGCGATTTCTACGTTATAAATTTCTATTGATAATTTAATTCCATCTTCATCCATTTTGACTACTATCATGATGTGAACCAAACTTTCTGCAGGAAACTAAATTTTCAGCATTGTTTTGTACCTAATAGTTACTGAAGGCTTTTAAAAATTTATTCTATCACCCATGCAGGCTGGTAGCACCATGATGTGTGGTTTCAAATGTTTTCATTCCACAGTTTAGCTATTGGGCTTATCAAAGTTCATGGATGTGTCATTCATGTTGCTGATGTAGTATAATGGGTATTGGTGTTGTCTGATGTTGAATCATTGGAAACTGGTAATTTTGGTTGTCATAGTCTTCAGCTAGTTTGCATCTCCACCAGCTAGATGTTGTTCGAGACTGAGTTAGTTTTGCCCAGTTAATCGCTAGAATGATCTCTGTATTTATCTAACTAGCTTCAAGGACCTATTCCAGTATGTGCTGCTCAAGACCAGGCCACTTGTTGGTTTCTGCTCCCATGAAGCATTTGGTCTTGGATTTGGAGATGCCAGTGTTGGACTGGGGATAAATAGTTTAAAAATCACACAACACCAGGTTATTGTCCAACAGATTTAATTGGAAGCACACTAGCTTTCTGAGCGTCGCTCCTTCAGGTGATAGTGGAGGGCTCAATCCTAACACACACTTTATCACAAAAATTTAGTGTTATGTAACTGAAATTATATGTTAAAAAATTGATTCTGTAAAGTCTTTTCATCTGTTTGATACCATGATAGTTTCACTTTCATGTGTAAATCAGAAAACCTTTTTTTCCCCAGAAGTTGCAATCTCAAGTTAGCTGTTAACAATGGTGTTAGCTAGACAATATGTTGAAGGTGTTAGCTCCCTGTGTTCTCTGTCTATGCCATGATGTTTAGATTGATTCTAATCTAAAAAGTGAGATAACGGAGTTTTACATAAATTCATGCAGTTTTTGAGCAAAGTACAATGTAACCCTGCAAGTACAAATTCACCCCACATAATGTGTGCAAGTGGGTCTTTGTCTGTCTGTCTGTCTGGGTTGGGGGGTTGTGTGTGTGTGTGTGTATATAGTGTCTTAAGTCTGTGAGGGGGGTGCATGTGAGAGTGTGGGAATGTGTGTGTCTGTGTGTTTAGTGCAATGGTGGTCACCTATAATGTGACATGAACCCAAGGTCCCGGTTGAGGCCCTCCCTATGGGTACCAAAGTTAGCTATCAGCCTCTGCTCAGCCAATTTTCGCTGCTGCCTGTCCTGAAGTCCACCTTGGAGGACACCAGCATCCCCCACAATGATGGTATTGCAGCAACAGCCTCAGTACTCAATACCAACAACTGCCAATCTCCAAACACCATCCTACAACTCATCCGCTTTATCTTCGATCACAACGTCTTCACCTTTGACAACCAGTTCTTCTTCCAGACACATGGAATAGCCATGGGGACCAGATTTGCACCCCAATATGCCAACGTTTTTATGCACAGGTTCGAACAAGATTTCTTCTCTATGCAGGATCTCCAACCAACATTATACACCAGGTACATTGATGACATTTTCTTCCTCTGGACCCATGGCGAGATAAAACTACAGTGACATCAAGTTTCATCCCACCATCAAACTCCCCATGGACTACTCTCGACTATCTGTCTCATTCTTGGACACATGCATCTCCATCAAGGATGGACACCATAGCACCACACTCTACCGCAAACCCACAGACAACCTCACAATGCTACACTTCTCCAGTTTCCACCCAAAACATATTAAAACAGCCATTCCCTATGGACAAGCCCTACGCATACACCATATCTGCTCAGATGAGGAACTTGACGGACATCTGGAAGTACTCAGGGATGCCCAACTCATCGACCGCCAGTTCCGACGTGCCACAGCAAGGAACCGTAATGACCTCCTCAGGAGACGACACCTGCTGCAACCGACAGGGTACCCTTCGTTGTTCAGTATATCCCAGGAGCTGAAAAACTACGCCATGTTCTTCGTGACGTGCAACACATTATCAATGAGGATGAGCACCTCGCCAAGACCTTCCCCACACCTCCACTACTTGCCTTTTAAACAACCGCCAAACCTCAAACAGATCGTTGTTCGTAACAAGCTGCCCGGCTCTCAGGACAACTCCATACAACCCTGTCACGGTGGACGCTGCAAGACGTGTCAGAGTGTGGACATACATACCACTATTACACATGGGAACACCTCCCACCTTGTACATGGCAGGTACTCATGTGACTTAGCCAACATTGTCTATCTTATACGTTGCAGGCAAGGATGCCCGGAGAGGTATGGTACATTGGGGAAACCGAGCAAAGGCTACGACAATGGATGAATGGGCACCGCACAACAATCAACAGACAGGAGGGTCCCCTCCCAGTTGGGGAACACCTCAGTGGTCCAGGACATTTGACCTCGGACCTTCGGGTGACCATCCTCCAAGGCGGACTTCGGGACAGGCAGCAGCAAAACGTGGCCAAGCAGAGGCTGATAGCTAAGTTCGGTACCCATAGGGAGGGCATCAACCGGGACCTTGGGTTCATGTCACATTACAGGTGACACTCTACACTCTACGCATGCACACTCACACTCACACTCACACTCTCAACCCCCAACCCAGACAGACAGACACACGTACAGACAAAGACCCACTTGCACACATTTTGTGGGGTGAGTTTGTACTTTCAGGGTTACATTGTACTTTGCTCAAAAACTGCATTAATTCATGTAAAACTCCATTATCTCACTTTTTAGATAAGAATTAATCTAAACATCATGGCATAGACAGAGAACACAGGGGGCCAACACCTTCAACATATTGTCTAGCTATCACCATTGTTAACAGCTAACCTGAGTATGCAACCTTTTTAAAAAAAGGTTTTGTGATTGACACAAGTGAAGCTATCGCTGTATTCTAACAGACGAAAGGCTTAACAGACAATCAATTTTTCAATGTATAATTTCAGTTACATCACACTAATTTTTTGCTACAAATTCTGTGTGTTAGGATTGAGCCCTCCACTACCACCTGATGAAGGAGTGATGCTCCGAAAGCTAGTGTGCTTCCAATTAAACCTGTTGGACTATAACCTGGTGTTGTGATTTTTAACTTGGTCTTGGACACCTTTTTCAGGATGGATTCCTTAATTTTGAGTACAGGTTGTTCTACAGGTTGTATCCTTGAGCAACCCCACATTATAGAAAAATTACGTTTGAGAAACAGCGCTTAAAGTGTTGGTGACGTAATCGTGTTCCAGGCAGCACCATTTTAAAAGGTTCGCACTTGAGAAACACTCTCCAATTTGTCAACCGTGTTAGTGAATTTGCGTTAACGCAACACTCTTATAGCAGAATGATCTGTACTGAATTCCCTAGAGATTTTATACCTGGGTAGGTCATCACTTCTCAGTGCTCTGATTTATTGTTTGCAGTTTATTAAAAACATTCCCTTTTGTATAACATGGCTCATCAGTATAAGGTCTGACATGTTCTGTTCATATAACAAGTACTACTATTTATGACTTGTTTGTTTATTACTTTGCCATTAATATGCACGTGTAAACCATCCTTTTCAGTGTAACTTTAACAGATTAATGCCATATTATGTACTTTCTCACAATTCCAGTCTATGTAATAGGGCTATAGTTATGTTTTAAAGAACTCTGATGTTTAGATTCCATTTTGGATTTGAATTTGGACTTGCTCTCTCTAAAAAGATCAAAATGTAGGAAGGAGCAAACATTACATAGCACAGGATGGGATCAACTATCTTTGAAACATTTTATACTAAGATAATAAGAACATTAATGTAAATAAGAGATAAAGAATTATTAGCAAAGTGAGGTTTATGATTACTAGGACCTAACTTACTCTTCTATTAACTGCAGAATGGAAACGTGTAGTTAATGGGAGATGTGAGCTTGCCTTCTACAGGGTATTTTACATTTTGTAATGTAAGAACTAAGTGAATATCATGGCATCGAAGAATCCAAAGATATTTATGACAACTAACTATTATATACAAACAATATATTCCTTTGGTGCATCAGTATTTGAGCTAATATTAAGCTACAATTTTCCAGCAGAGGGGAGAGGTTTCTAGTAGTGTCATGCTTCAAGTGAACTGTGATAAGATGGAGCATGAAATCTCTCGCCTTCAGGAAATGATACATTGATCATATCATGAGCATGTTTCTTAACTGACTGTAATACACATCCACTCATTGATTTGGAGGAGACATAATCACAAACTATATGTAACACCGTAAGGTTTTTCACTGCAAGTGAAATCTTCTAGAATTTGGAATCCATCGGAAGAAAGTGGTAACTAAATGAAAAAGTAATTGATTTGGGTATGGGTTACAGTATTTTACTTCTCTCTATTCCCTTACCCAGACTGTATTACTTTTATGCTCAAGTGACCCTATTTCTTCTTCCTGCCTGTCCTAGTGCTGTCCAAAAGGATTTGGATGCATTGAGAGTTGGTGAAATCCCCACAAAGGTCCATTTGGATTGTGTTTATACAGAACGTCTGTCACTTTATTGCACTTCTCACAGTAAATGCTGCAGTCGGTCATCAGTCACCAAACGTTATTGTACTCTGCCACTCGAACTTTCAGTACTCATACTTGATGACCCGAAATAGCAGTGGAGTTTCAACATTGTCAATATTCTGATTTATTACTTTTTTTTGTCTCCTGCAGAAGTAACTCTAATATAAGTGTTTCACACATGTAAGTTGGCTCAACACAAAAAGGACTGTTCCTCAATTTGCAAGTACTTAATATAGTGATACAATCTACTTGATTCAAAACTAGAGCTCATTAATAACACCTACCCGTTTTGCACTTTGCATCCAGCTCTGAGTTAATAGCCATTTACAGTTGCTAAGGCTCAATTTATTGTACTAAAAAGCATTAAATATAATATTTAACACTCTAGGTTAAATTGTATTGGAATGAATGCAAAATCTGCCAATAACAGGATTTTTGATTTTTTTAATTTTTACACCTTAAATGCATATTTCTTGGATTGGTGCAATAATATGAGATCACAAAGGCCATTCCTGCATCTTGCAGTGGCATGGGATCTTTGCATGTCTTGAAGGTGCTCAACAAGATAATTGTTGTCTTCTTGCTACATGCAAAGTTTCAGTCATCAATAATGACCCACTGCTGCAGGTTTGATCGATATCTGAGGTTGATCCTGTGTTTACCAGGTTCTCAGAAGGCTGGGTGTCCTGAGTGAACACTGGTGACGTGTGAAATCATCAAACCAATTCAACATTTCTATGGGAGGGTCACTGGACCCAAAATATAAACTGTTTTCTCTCTGCAGATGGTGCCAGATCTGCTGAGATTTTCCAGCAATTTGTTTTTTTTTGTGTCAGATTTCCAGCATCCACAGTTCTTGCAGTTCTTTTAACCAGTCCCACAGTTACTGAAAGTGAACTGAAATTGTGGATTGCACATTTGAGTCAACATATTACCATATTTAATTTTAGAGTCAACACATTTTAGGAAGTGTATTATGAAATTTAATTTGCATGTGTTCCTGTTATCATTGGTGAAAAGCTGATGTGTGCAATAAATGAATGGCAAGCCAGCAACACTTCCAAATGTGGCAAGCTTTCATTGTGTTGAAAGCAGTCCTCATGTATAATATGTTGATTTAAGCTATTTTAGGATTTCAACTATGGTTGGAAGGCAGAACTGGCTCATAAACATCTCGCTTCAAAAGCTAGGGTTGAATTCCTTTTCTCCATACAGACAGTGTGCCCTGAGTAGAAGTCCATGTTAGATGAAGTCCAGAGCCGTTACTTTCTATAACATCTCTTGAGTTTTATTCCTTAAAGTTAAATCATTATTTAATCACATGTAATATTCTTACTCCTATCCGGTCTTTCTTCCCCTTCCCTCCAAAAATGTCTGTCACAAATACCAAATTCCAGGAAATTTGCACTATTCCACACTATTGGGGAGACGATGGCCTACAGGTCCAGTGCTGGTTGGAGGAGGCAGAGGATCAACTCTGGTGCTGTCTGGAATTGGCTGATTGGGCCATGTTCAAACAATCCGCAGGTACGCCACCACCATCTCAGACTTTATTAGCAAGTATGTGGGGGACTGCATACCGAGAAAGTTAATCTGGGTGTTTCCAGCAGGAAACTCTGGATGAATCAGGACATAGAGGGCAAAAGTGAGGACTGCAGATGCTGGAAACCAGAGTTTAGATTAGAGTGGTGCTCCTTGGATGCTGCCTGACCTGTGCTTTTCTGGCACCACTTTAATCTAAACTCCAGGACATACAGAACCTGCTAAAAACCAGGCGTGAGGCCTTCAGATCAGGAGACCCACTCAAGTAGAAGGAATCCAAGTATGACCTTCACAGAGCCATTAAGACAGCCAAGGACCAATATCGATCCAAACTAGAGACCCAGACAGACACCCGGTGACTATAGCAAGGACTGAATGACATCACAGGTTCTAAAAAGAGACAGTGCAAGATAGCAGACGAAGACCCATCCCTCCCAGATAATCTCAAAACCTTCTACGCTTGCTTTGAGCAGAATTTCAGTGGAGAGGTAACACCCATTCTGACAACTCCTAAGGAACCTATTCCCAACAGTCACTGCATCAGAGGTCAGATCAGTTTTCCTTTGTGTGAATCCAAGGAAAGCAATGGGACCAGACTGAGTATGAGGCTATGCAGTCAGAGCATGCGCAGATCAACTGGCAGAGGTCTTCTTGGACATCTTCACCCTCTCCCGGCAGTAGGCCACTGTCCCTGCCTGTTTCAAGAGGGCCATCCCTGCGCCTAAGAAGACTCATGCAGCATGTCTCAGTGGCCCTAACCTCGGTGGTCATGAAGTGCTTTCAAAGGCTGGTCATGGCATTAATTAACTCCAGCCTCCCCACTATTCTTGACCCACTCCAATTTGTCTATCGGACAAACAGATCCATGTCAGGTGCCATATCACTTGCCTTTCGCTCCTCCCTAGCACATCTTTACACCAAGAACAGCTACGTAAGAATCCTACTCATTGACTACAGTTCAGCCTTCAATACTATTATCCCCTCCAGACTGATTACTAAACTTAGTGAATTCAGATTAAGCCCCACTGTCTGCAACTGGATCCTCAGTTTCCTGACCCACAGGCCACAATCAGTGAAAGTTGCTGACAATATTTCATCCTCACTAATGCTTAACACTGAAGCTCCCCCAGAGTTGTAGACTCAGGCCCCTGCTGTACTCACTGTATACACATAACTGCATTGCCAAATAACATTTAGAAGGTTGCTGATGACACCACCATAGTTGGTCAAATCTCGGCTACAGGCAGGAGGTGGAAGACCTGGAAAAATGGTGCACTGAGAACAACCTAGCTCTCAATGCCGGCCAAACCAAGGAACTCATTATTGACTTTCAGCGGGATGTTACTCGTACTCCCTTACACATTTAACAGCACAGAGGTGGAACGAGTGGAGAGTGTCCAGCTCCTGGGAGTAGTCATCCACAGCAAACTTTCTTGGATTCTTCATGTGAACGCACTGGTTACAAAGGTCTCCTCTTCCTCCAGGTAGCTGAGAAAATTTGGCATGACAGCCAAACTTTTTATAGGTGCGCCATCGAGAACATTCTGTCTGGATGTATCACTACATGGTGTGGCAACTGTACTATTCACGATCGGAGACAGTTACAGAGAGTGGCGAACAATCAAAAAGGCCAATCTCCCAGGCCCACTGTCAAGGAAAGGCTGCCAGCATTCTCAAAGATCTATCCCACCCTGGCAATGTTATTCTACAACCTCTACTATCAGGGAGAAAGTACAGAATCCTGAATACACACCAACTGGTTTCGAAACAGTTTCTACCCTACTGTTGTTAGAATACTGAATGGACTTTCAAACTCTTAACATTCGCCTGTACCTGTGTTCTTGTTTTTGCCCCTGTTTACCTATTATTTACTATCTATGCTAGTTAACTGTGATTTGCCTGTATTGCTTTCAAGAAGATGATTTTCACTGTGCCTCTGTATACATGACAATAAATTCAATTCAATACTGTTAATCCAGAGATACAGGTAATGTTCTGGGAGCCTGGGTTTGAATCCTGCCTTGGCGGATGGTGGAATTTAAATTTCAAGTTAAAAAATCTGGAACTAAGGGTCTAATGATGACAATGAAGTAATTGTCAATTGTCAGAATAACCAGCCAGTTCACTAATGGCCTCTTAGGGAAAGAAATTGCCATCCTTACCTGTGACTCCAGGTCCACAGTAATGTGGTTGACTCTTAACTGCCCTCAGGGTAATTAGGGATGGGCAAGCCTAACCAGGGATGCCCTCCTCACAGGAATAAAATTTATATTAAAAAAACTCTCTCTTTTTGGATTTTAAAGAATGGTAGATCTCTCTCTTAAGGACAGTTGATCCTGCTTCTGATCTGTTGGTATTCTCTACTGGAAGATAATTTTGCCTCCTGGCTATCCTTCTCAGAGGATATTGTTAATGGTCCATTACCTTTTGAATCTCCAAGAATTTCTTTCTGGAAAGACAGCTGCTCTGTTGAGCTAAGTACTTCCTTCCTTGCAATATCCTGGCTTTCTGGACTAGGCAATCTCTGCCTAACTGGAAGATTTTGTTGCCTTTTTGTTTTGTTTACATTATCCTGGATAATTGAGTGGTTTTGTTGTCTTGACTGTCCTGAATCAGTGACCTATTGGTCTGGTTGTCATGGAATCTGATGCATTTAACCTCCCCAGAGTTGTTGCTCAGGCTGAAAGCCTTCAGCTGCCCACTGTCACTGTTTGACTAGTGGGGAAAAAAAACTTTTATCAGACACTCAGCTCCTGAAAGGTTAGTGCTCAGTCAGCACACTCTCCCTCTCTCTCTCTCTCTCTCTATCTCTGACATTGACCAGTCCTGTGAGATCTGTGACTTCCTCCTTGGTTAATATCACTTTTTTGTGAGTGATCTCAATGGATACTTTTCTTTTTGGATTTGTCTGTGAAACTGGGAAGGTCTATGAACCCATCTTCTTGTTGTCCCTTAGTGGGTTGGTCAATAATGATTTGTGTTTGGAGGAGGGATTGGACAGCTGTTTGCTTCTGGACCAGTTGCTCTTCAGGAGGATTGCAATCTCTTCGAATTCTCTTTTCATGAAGGTCGAGACCTGGATGAAGGCTCTGAAGTGAAATTAATTAATTGTGAACTGTGTATTTTCCACAGTTCTGCATGGCATAGTAGTGTAACTTGTGGAGTTCACAACTTCAGGTAGTTACTTCATGAACACCATGCAGTCTTATTTCTGTGAGCTTTAACACCTCCAGCCATGGTAACTGGTTTGATAGGACTGTAACATTTTGTTCCTGTATCAAGCATAGTATGAACAGAGAAGAGTCATAATGGATTCAAACATTAACTGTTTCTATTTCCAGGCCTGCTGAATTTCTTTTATTTCAGATTTCCACCAGTTGTAGTATTTTGCTTTGATCAAAATCAACAGGACCTCCCCGATTGTAGAAATATTCTGTTTCTTCTGGCTCATCAGGATTGGTTAGTTCCCCTAGGAATCCCTCTGGTATCTTCTCCAATGATCTTTTTTCTAAAGAAGGCAAATGTCCTTTTGTGTAGGCCTCTGAGTGACCGCCAGTACTTGGGCTGTTCTGCGATTATGGTCCCAATTCTGCATGTCATTTGGAGGAGGCATATAATTTTTCAAATGTAGTATTTCTTAGTAACAGCTGGACATGGTCTGTGCTTATGAGGCTTTGTTATCCTGCAGCACTGACTCTGGTCATTTGCATCAGATGTTTAACTAGTTTTCACTGCGGGCTCAGCTGGTCATGTGCCCATATCTTAAGTGAAGAGACTCTGCTCATTCAAGTATGGTTGTATTTTCTGCTTCTGTCTTGAGTGTTGGTGTCTGCTTCCAGCACATTTTTGAATAGCTTTCTCCAAAGTTCTATTTGTTCTTGAGTTATTTACCAAAATCTCTTAGGACAGCTTCAAAAGTATCTGGGTGCTTTGGTGTTTTGAGGAGTAACATCCATAATTGGAAAATAGTGTATGAACTTGGTCAGCATCAGACTGTTTAATTTTGAAACAATACTGTTCCTATGAACCTTTTGACTCTGTTTGAAGTCTAGACTTGAGTGCTGTGTGGTCCATTTCTGACATTTAATCTGCTAGGAAGTAGTGTATCTTTTCTTGTTGATGTGCTGATTAATCTTATTATTGTAAAGATATTTTAAACCTTACCATTTCAATATTGATTTAAATCTGTTATTCTTTCAGCTTGGATTTCTATTTTAATCAATTCTGTTTTAAATTGAATGAATGTCAAGTTTGCTAGACTGTGCCTCAGCAATATTGCAGGATATTCTCTTGTTGCTAGTCTTTTTAAAATTTATTTTTAATACTCCTTTAAAAAGCTTTAAATTGTTACTACATATTGTATAATAAGTCATGGTTTTACATTTAAAAATGTTTCTTTGTAATACTATACCTCTGCACTGATCACTGCGTCTTACCATGTATTTTAATGATCAACATGATAGCTTCCTGCTTTCTTGGGTTTGTACATCTTCTGCAGCTAAGACAGTTTTCCTGCTTTGTGCTGGGTAGAATAAATGAATTCCTACCAGTGAGGTCTACAACATTGCTGAAAAATGTGTTGCTGGAAAAGCGCAGCAGGTCAGGCAGCATCCAAGGAGCGGGAGAATCGACGTTTCGGGCATAAGCCCTTCAGGTCTACAACATTATCTACTTTGTTCTACACAAATATTACCATTGTAGTTCTTTGGTTGCAGCTCTATAAATCTTCCCACTGAAATCACTGCTTAATTACTGAGTTCTTGTCTATTTGAGTTTCAATTTTTCCTGGTTTTTCTTGTGCTAGATTCCTTTCACTAGATGCCTTTGAATTGCCTCGCTATCAGCTGTAACAAATTCTGAAGACTTATCATTCTGTAAGCCTAGTCTAAGTTTCTTTTAGGACCATTTCAACGTGGAGCCTAATGTTGAAGGCAGCTGTGATCATTCTGAGATGGTACACTCTCTCCTGCTCCCAGATCTTCCCTTTTTGGTCTTTGCACTTATTTGAAAAAGTTATTTCCTTATCCCATGGAGCTCTTTAACTTTACCAATGGAGCTCTATTGCTCTCAAAAAGCCTCCTTCACTAAGACTTCTATTTCATTCATATAGCTGGCTTTTCTTCCTTTTTCTGGCCCAATGACTTGTCCTAGTATTTTTTAACCAGTTTCTGAATACAGTTTTGACTTGAAGTGTTGATCTTGCCCTGTTGATTTTTGGAAGAAAAGTGAGGCCTGCAGATGCTGGAGAGTTGCAGTCGAAGAGTGTGACGCTGGAAAAGCACCGCCGGTCAGGCAGCATCCAAGGAACAGGAGAGTCGATGTTTCGAGCATAAGCTCTTCATCAGGCTTATGCTTGAAATGTCAACTTTCCTGCTTGGATGCTGCCTGACTGGCTGTGCTTTTCCAGTGCCACACCTTTTGACTTAGTAACAGCTGTAGAAAACAACAAAAACAGTCTTGATGTCAGTCAGGAGCTGAAGTATAATTACCCATCATATTAAAGTAGTTATACTCTTTAAAATGGTAAGCTTATATGCTTACAATTCTTTTTTTTTAACTGGACCTCTCCTCATGTTGGCAGTCAGATCTGCAGCACTGCAGATCTATGTGGTATTTTTCCAAATGACCATAGCTGCTATATTTTGTGGAATTTGCCACCTCTACCAGTATGTGGTACTAGGTCAGGGTTGTTTGAGGTAGTTTATTGCCACCAGTGCTCCCTAACTAGTAAACGGAGGCTACACCATTGTAGAATATATACAGAGAGACTGCGCTCCACGGGCTGGTCCCTGGGACACGCAAAGAGACAAACTGTGTCTGGAAAACCATCAACTTGCTGAAAGGTGCTCTTTGGTCTGCTTTGAAATTAGTTGGTCGCCCAGGACTATATGCTGAGGGATGCACTGCAGCTTGGGGCAGCTGCTGCCAGATGCAGTGGGGAAAGACCACTGGGTTAAATGAGGGGCCTTTCAGTTGTTGGACGTCAAATGCATGTAAATGTACTCTCGTATGTGTAAGAGTTGTCTTTTGGTTTGTTTGGATAGAGTCAAACTCCAATGTTTGTTTTCTTGATCTGCTATTGTACAGAATTGAACTGTTTGTGATTTTTCTTTTGTGGGTGTGTATAAAATCTATGGAAGAGCACTTTTTAGATAAGATTTACTGCACAATAGCAATAAGTAAAACTACATCTGGTCAGACACAATTACTCAGACATTGGGGAGCTGGTACAAATACATCTCCCCTTAAACCTAAGAGTAGAACTTGTCTCTGAGACTGGCTACACCTGTGCTATGAAGACACCATACAACACTAATATGATCCACTTCAGAACCATTAGCTTGTACAGCAAATTTTGTTTATTAAACAAAACATGGACCTTTCGGTTGGTTTTGCCCATTATGTCAAAAAGATTGAGAACTATGTATTCTATAGTGCTAACAGCATTATAGGGATAGAGAGAAGAGTTTATATTGCTGTTGGCAGAGGTTAATAGAACATTGGTTACACATTTTGCCTATCAGATTTCCACTTAGACCATTTATTTGCTTACTAGGCTGTTTCAAAGATGACCGGATTGTCTTTTGGACCTGGATGTTTTCAACTTACTTCATGGAGAAATGGGCCTCAAGACAAGATGATATGTTGTTCTACGTACGTCGCAAGCTGACCTTTGTTGGTCCAGACAGCAGTGACGGCAAGCAGGTAGGCCCAGGCGATGAAACTAAAGATGTTTCATGTTTGTTAGTTCATGCCTTGTTTTTCTGAGCTTTCAAATGACTTGCTGTTAATTGAACTTTCAAATCTTTTGGCTTCCTTTCGGTTTTTATTAATTGTTCCAATACCTTTTTAAATGAATAAATATCAAGTAAGGAATGGTTAAATAGAGAGCTTGCTAGGGAGTCTTTTCCCTGGGTGTAATTTTTGTATTTGATCAATTTAATCTCCTCCTGAAATTAAAACTTTTCATAAAAGCTTACGGGGAAGAAACTGTTCCATTTTGTTTCGATATATTCAGTTCAGTAGTTAGTTCACTTGGGGTCAGAGTCATTGTGGTGATATTACTTTGGGTGCTTCTTGCAAGGGGAATAGAATATAAAAATGCAAAGTTTCATAGAAGTTGTACAGGACCTGGAGTTTCTAGTTCAGAGCAGGGACTGTGCCTGTAGCAGTACAAGACCATCCATTCAGTGTAGTTTAAGTTGTTACGTGATATGCCCACCCTCTTCTCTTTGGCAGAACGCTAATAGGCATGTCACATGCAGACTAGGGTACAACAGCAAGCTCCACCTAGCTCCCCACACCAAATGCTGAGCAGTCAGATCAGTCCAGACCTTGTTGAAAGATGGGCCGTACATGCAGCAACATGGCTTTATTCTTGCATTGCTGCCCTAAGCTAAAGTCAAACTGGAAGGTCCCAGACACACACTTCTTTGGAGCTCTTCATGGTGATAAAAGATTAGATTACCTTATTATATTCACACTCTCGTCAATGAATATCCTGAGTAAAAAGTTGTTTTTTTTTTGCCCTAAGTACACTTTTAATTTGTCTTGTGGAAGGAATACATTATAAACTATAAAGTAAATTGGGCAGGACAATTCAGGTATATTTGACCATTGTTTGAGATTCCCTTTGCTTAGCTAATATTTGTCTATGTAAAATGAACAAAAGCGATTTCCTTTCTCTTGTGATATTTCAGTAGAATGCCTGAATAGTATTTTTAGCAACCCCACTGCATTTTTACTCCATCTGAGATTTGAGGCTGCAGTTGAAAGAAAGCTGCTTAATGGGTATTAGATGGAAGGAAATCCTAATCCAACACCAGGCTGGCATTTCAAAGCTGTGCAACTTGTACAACTCCGGTCAGTTCTGTTTTCCTGAAGGAATTTCACAGCAATGGAATTGCTCTAGTTTTCTTTACACACTTAGATTTTTTTCCTCTTTTTTTTTTTAAAGATGTTCTTCACTTAATCAACTATCTTGAGACACTCCTTAACACTGATATTTTTGATCAAGCTTCTGGTCAATAGTCTTGTATATTTTTGTGGCTTTATATCAAATTCTGTCCGATTTTATATCCTTCCAAAATGCATCACGACGTTTTACTGTATTAAAGCTGCTCTATAAACATAGCTATAAATAACTCTCTTACACTGGCAGAATCGCAGAATTGCAGATTTACAAAAGAGTCCGTCTGCCAACAGGATAAGGAAACTGACACTCCCTGTCATCTAGACTACATTTAAATGTAGCAGCATCCTTAATCACTGAAATGCAGCTCACACATTGTTGCTGTCCCTGTTACTTTCTTGGATGGAGGCAGCTTGTTGAGCTGAATTGCTTTTTAAAAATATACTGTTTCTGCTGTTGGGCTCTTGGAAATAAGTGCAAAGATGTGGTCAGCATACTTAATGATCGTATGTTGTGGTCATATCTGACATTACAGACTCATTATTTTCAAAGGAATATTCCTCAAGTCCCCTCTATTATCAGGAAATGATGTCCTTGTCATCCTAAAGATGAGGGGGTCCACTGTCCTCGTGCTATTCACTGTAAAATGACTGCTAATTCTGCTATGTTTTTACTTTTTTGAAAAATCAGTAATTCCTGAAAATTCCAGGACAATCCTGTCAGATTGCCAATCTGATCGTATTGTTTCAATGCATGTAAATTCTGTACTGCTTAAGATTAAAAATGTTTGAGCACTTCTAATGTGATTTTTAAGAATTGCCTTCACTTAAATTTATTGAGGCATAAAGTAGAGCGGTTATCCCTGTCCTCGTCATCCTCTTCTTCCCCACCCCCCCAAAATTGAATTTGATGGAAACAATCTGAATAGATTTGAGGCAAATTACAAGGTACAGTGGAGCCAGTGATATCAGCATGTGCTGAGTCATGGAACACCATGGTATATGCACACATGGAGCAGCAAACACAGCAATTTCAATACTGTATATTTGTGGGATGTTATACTGGATGATGGAAAAAGATCAGCAATTCAGGGTTGTCTCATTTTTTAAAAAAAAACCTCCAGAATGGTTTCTAATCTCGCTCTGTTCTACACCACTGCCACTTTGAATAGATTTTCACTCTTGATTTTTTGCCTTTTGTTTTACACACAGTATTGTTACAGGTACAGCATCTTTGGCATAATGAGATTCCCTGGCTGTTCAAATTTTTGGGCACAGCTAGACAGCAAACAACATTAAATTTAAAGATCATCTTTTCTCCACACAGCTTCCTTTTTAAGGAGTGCACCCACCCAATAAAAGCAAATTATTCAGCAGCATGGAGAATTCAACTCTCTGGTAATTGCCAAGGGATTATGTGCACTTGAATAATTATTCATGAGCTGTACTGTGGACATGGCTAAAGTTTTCTTTCTTGCAGATTTTAATTAGTTCTACTTTGAATAGTAATTATTTAGCACTGGGTAACATGTACATTTCCTAGTAAATGTATTCAGTCTTCAAATACAAATAATATGCTCAAAGCTTTCTGTTTTACTCATCAACTATTTTTGGCTACTAAATTATTTTCCAATTGAAGCAAATGATTGGTCACTTACTTCTGGTTATTCTTCTTGTTGATTTAACTGATGCAGTATGTTAATATCTTTTTAAGTAAAAGAACATCAATCCATCAATGTGACTCATCAGTTCCACACACCAGCTGTATCTAAACTGGGATAGGCATTTAAATGGTACTGAGGAGACTTAAGTGTTATGAAATTTAGAGTAATGAGATAAATCTATAATATAATTGCAGATAACTATTAAGTGATGTTTGAATCTTGAAATCTAGTTGCTTTAAAGAAAAGATAGATGTATAGCATGTTGAGGTCTGGTGATCTCCTGCATTACTCCATAGCAACCACATCATCAGCTTAGCATTATTGAGCTGGAGTCATAACTTCAGACATTGCAATGCGTCATGGAGGGGGTCAAGTTATCTGGAGGTATTGTTCCAGGAGACATTCACACCCTTAAACTGGTTACTTCTGATTTGGTTTGTGGCTGTGGTGATTGAATAGGTTGCATGGATTATTTTGCCAAACCATGCAGTGAGGTATTTCTAGAGAGTTATTAGACCTATGACTGTAGATGGATGTTAAAATGTAAACTTTGCAGATTTATTTTGGTGCTTTGTTGTCTCAGCATCTTGCCATATACTAAGGGGGGGGAACCTCCATACATAGAGGCAGAAGCTTCAACTCATGAGTTGGTTTTTCCAGAACCAGGCTGATTTGACCCAACGTGTTCACACCAATCATTAAATATCCATCCATTTTAATCTTGTTTACCAGCATTTGAGTCTGATCCCTGTATGCCATAGTGCTTCAGGTCCATCTAAATGGTTCTTAAATGTCTTTAGGGTCCTGATCTTGGCCAACCTTTTTAGGCAGTGAGTTTCAGATACCCACAACCCTGGAGTGAAATACTGTTGCCTTTTTAAAACCTCTGAACTTGCTCCTCAACTTTTTAAAACTATGCCCCCTGGTTATTGACCCTGCTACTAAGTGGAAACAGTTATCCTTACCTGTCCTGTCTATGCCCCTCAGAACTTTGTACATCTCAATCAGATTTCCCTACCTCCCCCATCCCTACTCCTTCCCAGCCTTCTCTATTCAAAGGGAAATAACCTCAGCCTATCGAGTCTCCCTTCGTTGCTGAATTGCTCCAGCTCAGGCAACATCCTGGTGAATTTTTTTCTACATCCTCTCTAGTGCAATTATATCCTTCCTAGAATGCACACAGTACTCCAGCTGTGGCCCAACCAACAGAACACAGTTTTATCATCATTCTATTTTTGCTCTTAGTTCCCTTTCTTCATTAAGGCATGGAATACATCGTGTATGCCCTTTTTTTAACCCTAACTCTGTCCTGCTGCCTTCAAGAGTCTATTGACCTGCACGTCTAGGTCCCTTTGACCCTGTGCACTTCCAATAGTCCAACCATTGAATGTGTCCTTCCAAAAACGTCACCTCTCACATCTGACTAGGCCATCTATACTGTCTGGTAGTCTAATTCTTCCCTCCTTGCTGTTCCACACACCACCTATTCCTGTCTGCAGTGAACTTGCTGATCATACCCTCTACATTCATGTATAGATGTATGTATTAATGTACACAACAAATAGCCATTGGATACAGGCTTCCAGTCAGAAAAACTTCCTCCCACCATTAACCTCTGTTTCCTGCACAAAGCCAATGTTGGATACAATTTGCCAAATTGCCCTGGATCCCATGGGCTCTTAGCTTCCTAACTAGTCAGCTATGGGAGACCTTGTCAAAAGCTGTACTTGAAGTCCATGTCGACTACTGCACTACCCTTTATCTGAGCACCCTGACAGTTCCTTTAAAAAAAAATGCAATAAAAATTATTTAGAATAATTTGTGTACTAACCAAAGATCAAGTTACATCCTGACTGAAGTTTTTTTTTGTGCATGATTAGTATTAAAATGTCCTCATCACAATGAAGTATCTGTGGTAAACAAGCAGTATTATTTTTAGTGTAAATAGAGTAAGTTCCAAAGTTGCTGAACAATGAGGCAAGATAATACAGAACTGACTGAACCTGTGTAGGGAATACTACACCGTCAAGGTTAACTTGCTTTCCTTCCCTGTTTGGGAAGGGGAAGCCCACTAGCATCTACGTTTTCCAAATAACCTTGGGACTTGATTTTTTTGCCACATTCATAAGTGGTCTCTGTTTATCAAAAGCACCAGTGTATACAAAGAATACAATACTTTTGTACAGTCATTAGAGAAAACTCAGTTCAACAGGTGCTTCGAACAACTCCATACCTTTTGAGTGATGATAAAACATTACTCTGAGGGTTCTAATCTATGTCCGTGTGAGAAAAATACATTATAATTCATAATCCAGACTTTGAATTGTTGGAGCCTAAGTGAAACTGGACCAAGTTATTTCATGGTGAAACTATATAGTTTTGCTTTTAGTTAAAATAGTCGAAATAAAAAATTAAAACAGCACTGCTTTCTTTTCTGGACCTGTCTTGCTATCAGCCTGCCAATTGATGGAACAACACATCATTAATTATTTCTTTGTAATAACTCAATTCTCTTTTTTATCAGGCCTTCATTCTCTTAGACCAAGTGGGGTAGAAGGAACATTAACTTCAGGTTTCGCTGTATAGCTGCATTTGACACCCCTAACATCCTGGACAGTCTCTTCAGTCATTCCACAGTTATTATATATCTGTTCTCATGGATTGTTGTACAAGTTTAATATTATCCATTGCTCTTGCTTTCCATGCAGCTTGAAGAAAACGAAATGTTTTGCCTTTATGGCTACCTTTAATAGTCTCTATTATGCACAGCAAGGCCAATCCCTTTTTTTAATTTTACTGTCGTAAGCTGAGTATACTTTCCCTATAGTTAGTGTTTTATTTCACAATATGCCACATCTATCCCACATCCGTATTCCCACTGCTCCATCTTTTGCAACCACTGTGACAATTTTCTGTAACTTCCATCTATTTGGAAACATCAGTAGAAAACCCAGAATGCCATGTACAAAAAAAATTTTTTGAAATTACCACAGATCAGTAACTTGACTGATCAGGATGATTCCATCTGGGAATATTAAATGACTGTGTTTTGGTTTTGTCTTCTCCTGTTGTGTTGTCAGGTTGAAGTTGAAGTTTACCGCCGAGATTCCAAGAAGCTGCCTGGTCTTGGTGATCCAGACATTGACTGGGAGGAGAGCGTTTACCTGAACCTGGTTTTACAAAAGGTACATTGAGACTGGATAAATCCTGAATGGTCATGCTCCGTCTTGAGGTGCTATACCTGATTTTTGTTTCAGACTCATGACCACCAAGATGTTATGAGTTTCAATGGTCTGACCGGTTGTGTATTGTTATCTTTACTACTCTACGACTGTCAATTGATTAAAATATCTCTTAAATGCACTTAGAGTCAAAGAGATGTACAACATGGAAATAGATCCTTCGGTCCAACCCATCCTTGCCAACTAGATATCCCAACCCTGGAGATTTATCCACCTTTTATGCGTTTCAGACATCCAGCACTTTCTCCTCTGTGTAATATGGACATTTTGGAAGGTGTTACTATCTATTTCCCTACATTCTATATCTTCCATATCCTTTTCCACGTAAATACTGATGAAAAATACTTGTTTAGTATCTCCCCCCATTTTCTGCAGCTCCACACAAAAACCGCCTTGCTGATCTTTGAGGGGCCCTATTCTCTCCCTAGTTACCCTTTTTTTGTCCTTTTAATGTATTTGTAAAAACTCTTTGGATTCTCCTTAATTCTATTTGCCAAAGCTATCTCATGTCCCCTTTTTGTCTTTCTTATTTCCCTCTTAAGTATACTCCTACTTCCTTTATACTCTTAGGATTCACTCAATCTATCCTGTCTATACCTGACATATGCTTCCTTCTTTATCTTTAACCAAACCCTCAATTTCTTTAGTCATCCAGCGTTCCCTATACCTACCAGCCTTTCCTTTCACCCTAACAGGAATATACTTTCTCTGGATTCTCGTTATCTCATTCCTGAAGGCTTCCCATTTTCCAGCCATCCTTTTGACTGGAGAACATCTGCCCCCAATCAGCTTTTGAAAGTTCTCGCCTAATACCATCAAAATTAGTCTTTCTCCAATTTAGAACTTCAACTTTTAGATCGGGTCCAACCTTTTCCATCTCCTACCCTCTCTCTCTCTCTCTCTCTCTCTCTCTCTCTCTCTCTCTCTCCTGCAATGACCTCACCATGTGCTTCCTTTGTCTGTTCTTCTCCCTTTTAAAATGCTGTTGTTTTGACTTTTTTTCCCCAAAGTAATTGTTGCTCCTGGAATTCGAGGAAGTCACCTCCAACACCTAAAATACCTACAAAAAAGGAGCAGCTGTTACAGCCAGAAATTTTCCCTGCCCTCCATCTTGGATTACCCAGAATCCTCATTTATGGCTGGTTTTCTGCCTCTAGTCTTGACTGACTAAATACAGTATTTGATGCAGGGAAGCAGACAAAACGTAACTAAATTGTCAACCGTGTGGTGCAGACCATTGGGGAGCTGGGGTGTTTCTGAACTTAGTGTCTAGGAAGGGGAAAGCTAACCAGGGTTTGACACACTTGGAACTTGCATATTGAACAACAACTTTTAAAAGTAACTAATTCCTGTCAAGCACATTGGGATGTCTTGAGGATGTGATAAGGCAAGTTTCAGGTTTTCCTTTCCTGGTCACTCCTGCTGTACCTGCGCATATGGGAAATTTTAAATGAAGACTTGTTTGACTTAATCTGTCTATTGCAACAACTCCATAATGCTTCATTTTCTACTCCTTGAGTCGATGTTTTATTTACCAAATTATGTGCAAAGGAAGATATTTAGCATGAAATAAGCACCTTTCCGTTCCATACAACTGAGTCAACTATACTGTAAATGTAATCATTGCACCCAAATTCTTCCTTGCTGCTTTGAGTTTCTTGTAGCTGGTATAAATTTCCCAAATCGTTAGCAGTTTTTCTATTACCCTAATTGCATCAGAGCTACAGCACCCTCTAGTGACAATTCAGTTTTCAGTTATGAATCTGATTTATTGGCTATAAACCACTGGAGGAGGGGGAAGCTAGTGAGCGAAAACCTGAGTGAACAGGACATGCGACAGTCCGTGTTCCTAAACCAGCAGAAGGAAAGTTTGTAAAATCTGTCAAATCAATACTAAATCGGTTAGAGAAAAGGGATAGTGGAAAAGAAACATTGTTTTGTTGCAGTTTTAAATCTGCAATAACAATTACAATCTGAGGCTCAACACTTGTACCTGTTAATTGCAGTGCCAAAAAGTCATTTGACAATTAACACTTATGACATTGAAATGGCTGTGCAACATTCTGGGACTGGTTTCGTTTGTGTGCAGGTACAGCAGTACCAGTCGCAAGGCAATTGGAGATACCACCCTTACCAAGCTAACAACAAAGCAGTGGGATTCTTGAATTCCCATGTTTAACTGTGCATCTGCTGTCACCTTAACTTCGCAACACTATGCATGTATAGTTGCTAATACCATTTATCTCTTCTTTTAACAATAGATTACAAGGCTTTTTTTCTGCAAAGGAAGTGTCCAACTAGGCTTATGTAACTTTTTGGAAGACTTTTCCAATTAATCCCATAGCTCATTCCCACAGCCCTGTAAATGCTTGCCTGTCAAGTATATCCAATTTCCTTTCAAAAGCTATAATTGAATCTTTTGCTAGCACCCATTCAAACAGTACTTTACAGATTATAATTTTGTATTTTTTTAATAAAAACAAGTTCTTATTATCATACTTTGGTCTTCTGTTAACTGTCATATTCTGGCTATTGATCCTCCTACCAGTGAAATAGCTTCCCTTATTTATTCTCACAATCCTTCACTATTTGAAAATTTGAATTAAATCTCTCCTTAACCTTTTGTTTCGAGCAGAGCAGTCCCAATTTCTCCCAGTTTTTGTTGGGATGAGAGGCTTGCCTCTACTTTTGTATCACTGCCCTAAATTCATGCTTTTTAAACAAAATCTTGATTAAAATACATTTTATTTTAATCCTATGGGGTTAACAGGAACTTGTGGTTTGTGTGGTGATGCGTATCTCTGCTATTATCATCATCTAGAGATTGAGTATTAGTGAGGAAACCTGAAATGTGGTTAACGAACCAGCAGTAGATTTTTTATGGGTGGACTTATAATCATTAGAGTTCTGATACACATTAGTGACAGGGAACTTTGGCTCATGTAGGGTAACTCAACAGGCATGAGGTTTGATCACCAGTTCACAGGTTAGGAATTTAACCAGTGAGAAACTGTGACATTAGATTTGTGTAATCTATCAAGTTATGCTAAAGCTGAAGTGCAAAATTCACATTTGTTTCTCTTACTAGATGTGTAGTGATGTTTACAGACCCTCTCTGCTGTCTGGCCTATATTTGAATTTTTATACTATTAGGGATGGCTTCACAGTTTTACCACATTGCATCTCTAACAACACTTCTGGAGCTCAACATCATCCAGGACAACAGACCAACAATAAACTATCCACCAACAATAAACAATGGCAGCACTCAGGAACTCCTCAAGATTCCTTCAACAGCATCTTCTAAACCTACAGCCTCTTCCTCCTTATGAGAACAGCGTACCTCTGCGGGAATTCTGCGGGACAGGGTCATGTCCTCAGTCAAACCACTTTTAGCTGCTTCATTAATCACCTCCCTTCCATTATAAAGGTCAGAAGTGGGAATGTTCACTGATTGAACAACTTTCAGCACCATTTGCAACTCCCAAGAAACTGAAGCTGCATTTAGACACAGACTGCAAGATCTTGACCCTATCCAAAAATAGATTGACCAGTGACCAGTCACATTCATGTCATACAAATGCCTGGCAATGATCATCATCAAGAGTGAATCTAACCATCATCCCTTGATGTTTGATAACATTATCATTGAATCTCCCACTGCCAACATCCTGGGGATTTACCATTGACCAGAAGTTGAGCTGGACTAGCCATATAAATATAGTGGCTACAAGAGCAGGTCAGAGGCTCTGAATCATGCAGTGAATAACCAACATCCTGGCTCCCCAAAGTCTGTCGGCCATCTTCAAGACACAAGTCAGGAATGTGATGGAATACTCCCCACTTGCCAGGAGTGCAGCTCCAATAATACCCAAGAATCTTGCACCATCCCAGGACCAAGCAGCCCATTTAACTGGCACTGCATCCACTCCCTCCAGCAATGGTCAGTAGCAGCAGCATGTACTATCTACAACATGCACTGCAGAAATTCATCAAGGCTCCTTAGACAGTACCTTCCAACGCATGAGTACTACTTCCATCCAGATGGACAAGGATAGCAGACACACTGGAACACCTTGAAGTTCCCCTCCAAGCCATTCACTATCCTGACTTGGAAATCTATTGCTGTTCCTTCATTGTCCCCGAGTCAAACTCCTTGAATTCTCTCCCTAATGTTGTGTGGATCTATCTGCAGCAAGTTGACTGCAACAGACAAGAAAGCAGCTCACCAGCATCCTCCCAATGGGACAGGCCCAACCAGCATCTCCCATATCCTGTGAATGAGGAAAACAAATCACATTATTTGCATGTCTCCTCCAATGTACACTGCTCTGCCTTGGAATTACATCACTGGTTGTTCACCATTGCCGGTTCAAATCTTGGAGCTGCCTCCCTAACCTCACTCTGTTCACACCTACACCTCGAGGGCTGAGGTATTCCAGAAGGCAGCTCCCTTTTCAAGGGCACTTGCAGATGGGACCTAATCGCTGGCTTTTAGCGAGAGAACACCCACATCTTGTGAATGCATAAAATGAAATAGAAAGAAAACAACAGATACTGGAGTAGGGGGAAATATAGTTCTGGGATGTGGCTGAAATTTACAAAATTGCAGCTTATTAAAATTAAACCATTAACTGGGAGGAATATACTTACTGAATTTGTCTTCACTTTCTTTGAAATCTGGTGAAATGGTTTATTTTAATTTGATTAGTTTCTTTTGCAACACCTTTTTGATTTGTTTGTAATGTTTTATTTAATTATTTTCCCCTCTCTCTTAGTGATAGCATGACCTTGGCAGAATTATTAATATTAGAGTTGAATACACTAGAGTCATAGAGATGTACAGCATGGAAACAGACCCTTCGGTCCAACCTGTCCACGCCGACCAGATATCCCAACCCAATCTAGTCCCATCTGCCAGCAGCCAGCCCATATCCCTCCAAACCCTTCCTATTCATATACTCATCCAAATGCCTTTTAAGTGCTGCAATTGTACCAGTCTCCTCCACATCCTCTGGCAGATCATTTCATACATGTACCACCCTCTGCGTGAAAACATTGCCCCTTAGGTCTTTTTTTATATATCTTTCCCCTCTTCCCCCTAAACCTATGCTCTCTAGTTCTGGGCTCCCCCACTCCAGGGAAAAGATTTTGTCTGTTTATCCCATCCATGCCCCTCCATAAGGTCACCACCCAACCTCCGACACTCCAGGGAAAACAGCCCCAACCTGTTCAGCCTCTCCCTATAGGTGAAATCCTCCAACCCTGGCAACATCCTTGTAAATCTTTTCTGAACCCTTTCAAGTTTCACAACATCCTTCCGATAAGGAGGAGACCAGAATTGCATACAATATTCCAACAGTGGCCTAACCAATATCCTGTACAGCCGCAACATGACCTCCCAACTCCATACTCTGACCAATAAAGGAAAGCATACCAAAAACCACCTTCACTATCCTATCTACCTGCGACTCCACTTTCAAGGAGCTATAAACCTGCACCCCAAGGTCTCTTTGTTCAGCAACACTCCCTAGGACCTTACCATTAAGCGTATAAGTCCTGCTAAGATTTGCTTTCCCAAAATGCAGCACCTCTCATTTATCTGAATTAAACTCCATCTGCCACTTCTCAGCCCATTGGCCCATCTGGTCCAGATCCTGTTGTAATCTGAGGTAACCCTCTTCGCTGTCCACTACACCTCTAATTTTGGTGTCATCTGCAAACTTACTAACTGTACCTCTTATGCTCACATCAAATCATTATTAATGTAAATGACTAAAAGTAGTGGACCCAGCACCGATCCTTGTGGGACTGCACTGGTCACAGGCTTCCAGTCTCAAAAACAACCCTCCACCACCACCCTTTGTCTTCTACCTTTTGAGCCAGTTCTATATCCAAATGGCTACTTCTCCCTGTATTCTGAGAGATCTAACCTTGCTCACCAGTCTCCCATTGGAAACCTTGTTGAATGCCTTACTGAAGTCCATAGATCACATCTACTGCTCTGCCCTCATCAGTCCTCTTTGTTACCTCTTCAAAAAACTCCAATCAAGTTTGTGAGACATGATTTCCCACGCACAAAGCCATATTGACTATCCTGAATCAATCCTTGCCTTTCGAAATACTTATACATCCTGTCCCTCAGGATTCCCTCCAATAACTTGCCCAACACCAACGTCTGGCTCACTGGTCTATAGTTCCCTAGCTTGTCCTTGTCGCCCTTCTTAAACAGTGGCACAACGTTTGCCAACCTCCAGTCTTCCGGCACCTCACCTGTGACTATCGATGATACAAATATCTTAGCAAGAGGCCCAGCAATCACTTCTCCAGCTATCCACAGAGTTCTAGGATACACCTGATCAGGTCCTGGGGATTTATCCGCCTTTACCCATTTCAAGACATCCAGCACTTCCTCCTCTGTAATATGACTAAACTCTGCCCCGATCCTGAAGGAGTCTAAACTCTTCGTAGGCTGCCTCTTCTCTGTTACTATTACCAATTGTTTGACTTCTGTGCACACCTTGGATTCGGGAACTGCTGCTGAATCTCCAATAATACTTCAGTTAAGCCAATCTCTCTCCCTCTGCCTCCTATCAATCAGAACATCTGGAAATAGATTGTTACAATTTATTTGGATCAGTTAAGAGAATAGTAGGAATGATTCTGGTAAGTCTACTTACTGCTGTGGTACTGCTCATCGTAGAGTCATAAGAGCACAGAAACAGACCTGTCGAACCAACCAGTCCATGCTGAACATAACTCCCCAAACTAACCTAGTCCTACCTACCTGTCTGCTCCTGGCCCATATCCTTACAAAATTTTCTTATTCACGTATCTATCCAAATGTATTTTAAACATTTGTAACTGTACCTACATTCATCACTTCCTCAGGAAGTTCATTTCACATGTGAGCCACCCTCTGTGTAAAATATATACACCTCATGTCCTTTTTAAATGTCTCTCCTCTCACCTTAAACATGTGCTCCTTAGCCTTGAAATCCCCCATTCCTGGGAAAAGACAACTACCATTAACTGTGTCTATACCTCTCATTGTTTTATAAACTTCTGTCAGGTTGCCTCTCAACCTCCTAAGCTCCAGTGAAAAGAAGTCCCAACCTATCCACCCTTTCTTTAACTCAAACCTTCCATACGCAGCAACGTCCTGGTAAATCTCTTCTGAACCTTCTCCAGCTTAATATCCCTCCTGTAACTGGATGACCAGAACTGGACACATTATTCCAGAAGAGTGCTCACCAATATCCTGTGTAACTTCAACATGACTTCCCAACTCCTGTCCTCAAAAAAGACTGAACAATGAAGGCAAGCGTGCCAAATGCCTTTTTAACCACCCTGTTTATATGTGACACAAACTTTAAAGAATTATATACCTAGACCTCTAGATCCCTCTGTTCTATAACACTGCCCAAGGCTCTAGCATTAATTGTATAAGCCCTACCCTTGTTTGTTGTACCAAAAAGGAATACTCACGTTTATCCAGATTGAACTCCATCAGCCAGTTTTTAGCCCATTGACCCATTTGATCAAGATTCCTTTGTAATCTTAGAAGACCTTTTCACTGTCTACAGTACCACCAATTTTGGTGTTGTCTGCAAACTTACTAACCATGACTCTTGTATTCTCATCCAAATCATTTATATAAATGACAAACCATAAGAGGACCCAGAACCGATCCCTGTGGAACACTCCAGTCTGAAAAGTAGCCCTCCACCATTGCTTGCGCTCTCTCCTGCCATTGAACCAATTATGCATCCAACAGGCAAGCTCCCCCTGAATCCCATATGACCTAACTTTACTATCATGTGGAACCTTGTCAAAGGCTTTGCTGAAGTCCAAATAAACAATGTTTACTGCTCTGCCTTCAGTCTTTCTGTTTGGTAGCTTCCTCAAGAAACTCCATCTAGTTTGTGGGACACAATTTTCCTCTCTCAAAACTATGCTGACTATCCTTTAATCAGTTTTTACCTCTCTCAATGTCCATAAATCCTATATTTTGTAACCCCTTCCAACAATTTACACAACACCGAAGTCAGACTCACAAGTCTATAGTTTCCCAGATTCTCCTTACAACTTTTCTTAAGTCAAAGTACAACATTAACCACACTCCAGTCATCAGACACCTCCCCTTTAGTTATAGATGATGCAAATACTTCTGCAAGGGGCCTCTCAATTTCCTCCCTAACCTCCCACCTATATTAGCTCAGGTCCTGCAGATTTATTCATCTTTATAGTCTTGAAGACCTTCCAAACTTCCTCTTCTGTAGTGTGAACTATTTTTAAAACCAAGTTTATTTGCCTGCAATCTCTAGACTCAATTTCTTCCTCCATGATAAGACCAACTTGAAATATTCATTTAGCATCTCTCCCATCTCATGAGGTTCACACACAGGTTTTGATCATTTGACCTACCCCCTCTCTAGTTACTCTCTTGCTCTTTAATGTATTTGTAGAATCTCTTTTGGACTAACCTTAATCTTATCTGCCAATCCTATCTCACTTCTTTGCCTTCCTGATTTTTCTCTCAAGAATGTTCCTACACTCTTTATATTGATTAAGAGATTCAATTGAACCAAGTTGTCTATATTGAAGCTGAGATTCTCTTATTTTTGACTAGAACCTCAATCTTTATTTATCTATTTTTCATTAATCTTAGCAGCCTTACTCCTCATTCTGACAGGAACAAAATGCTTCTGTACTGTCGTCATCACATTCTTAAACACCTTTCACTTGTTGGATGCTCTTTTACTTGCGAACAGTCCACTCTAATCACACCATTTAAAAATTTGCCTTATTCCAATTAAAATCTTTAATTTTTGTGGAAGGCTTATTCTTTTCCATGATCACTTTCAAAGTAATAGAAGTCTAAGCGCTAGACTCAATGTGCCCCCACTTTTGCTTCAGTCACCTGTGTTATGGACTAGGCCAGACCACTCAAAGTATTCTTAAGCAGACATCCCAGATTATAACTTTGCAATTTTTTCAGTATGTGTACAATGAAAATTACCTGGATTAGGTTAGCGAGGTTGACTACAAAATTTAAAACGTTCAGCAAATTTATTCACAAAATTACACAATGAAACGCAAAGAACAGAATAAGGAACCCCTACAGAACTTGGTCTATCCAAACTAGACTTAATTATGCTTTTCCGAACATACACAACAGTCCCAATAAGCAAACTCCCTTCAAAACCCAGTATAAATGGAACATGTGCTTACCTGTTGAAGTTGAAGGACCGAGACCGAGACCGAGACCGAGACCGAGACCTCCCGTTTGAACCCCCCACCAGCTCAAGACTGAACTAAACCGCCCAGCTAAGAGCTGACCACCCCCTTTCATGATACAGGTCACCTATAATCATGACCACTTTGGCCTGAAGTCCCAACTGTTTACAAATAAACAAACGGCCTCTCAAAATCCTTTCCATCTCTTTGCCAAACCAGACTGATCAGAGACCGGCCTGGTTTATTACCCCACTGAAAAAAATAAAGGACAAAATATCCTTGAGCCAAGAAATAGCTCTTAGAAAAAAGGGACTAGCTTTGTGACCTGCCCTGCCTTATTTCCCAAAAAAGATCTAATCTTGCTCCTTCCCTAGTAGAAGCATCCACATATTAATAAAATTTTCTTAAACAACTTTGACAAATTCTTCATCATCCAAACTATTTAACACTATGGTAGCCCCAGTCAATGTTTGGAAAATTAAAATCCCCCATTATTACACCTTATTATCTTTCATTATATCTGAGATCTCCCTCCATATTTGTTTCTCAATTTCCCTCTGATTTGTATTATAGCACCCCACCCCCCCCACCCCCCTAACAGTCAATCAGTGATCTTTCTTTCCTTATTTGTAATTTCTACCCATATTTTTTCACTGGATGATTTTCAGAAATATATCTTCCCCAGTTACAGCAGTACTGTATTCCTTAACCAAAAATGCCATCCCCTTCCTTTACGATCCTTCCTATACCATCTAAAACCCAGAACACAGTTGCCAGTCTTGTCTATCACTCAGCCAAGTTTCTGTAAAAGCTATGATGTCCCAATTCCATGTTCTTAAACATGCCTTGAGTTTGTTAGCCTTGCATGGAAACCCTCTTGCATTGAAATAAATGCATTTTAGTTCTTCTGAGTTGCTACATACTCTGTCTGGCTCTGCCTTTCTTTTCTAATTGACGTGCTGTCCTCTCATTCAGAACCTTCCCCATCAATCCTTCCATTAACGCTGCTACTTAGAATTCCTCCACTCACCTTCACTAGCAGTATAAAGCCTCCCTTAATAGAATGAGCAACTCTCCCTGCTAAGATTGGTCCCTTTCCAGTTTAGGTTAGGCCCATTTTTTTTTTTGCACAGGTCTTTTCTATCCCAAAAGACATTCCAATTGTCCAAAATCCTGAATCCCTGAATGCACCAGTTCTTCAGCCATTGATTTATCGCCTTTTAACCTTTTTGTTCCTTCCCTCATTTGAGTTTGGCATTGGGAGAAAACCAGAAATTACTACTTTAAAGTTTCTTTTTTTAAAACCTTCGACCTAACCTCTTAAATTCACTCTGTATTGCTTTAATCTTTTCCCTGAAAAATGTCATTTCAAACAATGTGTACAATAATTACTGGCTTCTCAATCTCCCCTTTAACAATAGGCTTGAAATGTTTAAAGATGCCCTTAATCCTAAGTTCATGCTCACTGCCACAAGCAGCAGTCTATGCCCCGACAGGAGAGTACCCTGTAGTACTAGTAATTCTATGAAATCTTGTCAAATGTTACTTCACATAAGAATCATTCCAAGTGTTCAATAACTGACTGCCCCTTCCATTTTCTCTGAGAGACTATCACCTTCAGTTCCAAGAGCAGAATATCTATTTGCTAGAGGAATAGCCATTGGAGACTTTTGAACTGCCTTCTTACCTTTCCTGACAATCACCCATCTATATGGCTGATCCTGAAGTGTAATTACTTCTCTAAATCTACTAGCCATTTCACCCTGTATTTCATATGTGTCCTTAATAATAAGCCTCCAAAAAAGGAATTTTCAATGACTCAGATTACAACAGGATCTTTACCAGATGGGCCAATGGGCTGAGAAGTGGCAGATGGAGTTTAATTCAGATAAATGTGAGGTGCTGCATTTTTGGAAAGTAAATCTTAGCAGGACTTGTACACTTAATGGTAAGGTCCTAGGGAGTGTTGCTGAACAAAGAGACCTTGGGGTGCAAGTTCATAGCTCCATGAAAGTGGAGTCGCAGGTAGATAGGATAGTGAAGGTGGTTTTTGATATGCTTTCCTTTATTGGTCAGAGTATTGAGTACAGGAGTTGGGAGGTCATGTTGTGGCTGTACAGGATATTGGTTAGGCTACTGTTGGAATATTGCATGCAATTCTGGTCTCCTTCCTATGGGAAAGATGTTGTGAAACTTGAAAGGGTTCAGAAAAGATTTACAAGGATGTTGCCAGGGTTGGAGGATTTGAGCTATAGGGAGAGGCTGGACAGGTTGGGACTGTTTTTCCCCTGGAGTGTCGGAGGTTGAGGGGTGACCTTATAAAGGTTTACAAAATTTGAGGGGCATGGATAGGGTAAATAGACAGTCTTTTCCAGAACTAGAGGGCATAGGTTTAGGGTGAGAGGGGAAAGATATAAAAGAGACCTAAGGGGCAACCTCTTTACACAGACGGTGGTACAGTTTTGGAATGAGCTGCCAGAGGATATGGAGGAGGCTGGTACAATTGCAACATTTTAAGAGGCATTTGGATGGGTATATGAATAGGAAGGCTTTGGAGGGATATGGGCCGGGTGCTGGCAGATGGGACTAGATTGGGTGGGGATATCTGGTCAGCATAGACAGGTTGGACCGAAGGGTCTGTTTCCATGCTGTATATCTCTATGACCCCTTGTACATAAGATAAGCTACCTTTTACAATTTCTGTATTTAGAATAAAAAAAACCTCAGCCAGCCAAGCTTTGACAAAGGGTCAGTTAGACTCGAAACGTCAGCTCTTTTCTCTCTTTATAGATGCTGCCAGACCTGCTGAGATTTTCCAGCATTTTCTCTTTTGGTCTCCGCCAGTCACTGTTGACCCTATATAGCACATTTGAAAATTCAGTTTAAGAAATCACTGTGATGGTTTTTTTGTATGCTAATGAAATAAAATGAATAAAACTATTATATTAGTAAACTATAATGACTGTAATAATGTTTTTTAAAAAAAAGCTATAATAAATTGTCGACTATGCTTGCAATCCCCAGGAGCACCTGCAAGATGCTGGTTCTCTTGTCAAGTCAGCTGGTCTCTCAAATATACAGCTTTAAATGTTAGTCTGGACTGAATTAGATCTTGTTAGTCAGGTCACCAATGGAGTGGTTGCAACCAAGCTCAGTGAACTAGAGTATAGGAACATATTAGCTATCCTATTCCTCACTTAAATCTAGCATCAATGGCTATGAAATACACAAATGTGGATATCTGGTGAAAGCAGAATGGGTCTTCAGTATGATGCATCGCAATGTTGAATGGCCTTTTGGTGCTGTTTCATTCACATGCAAATCTTAACAGCTGCAAAATTGTTGTAAAACCTGTGTTTTTCTCTGTAGCTGGAATATGTAGTAACGTGTGCAGTGTGCACACGGTCAGATGGAGGAGACATTCACATTCACAAGAAAAAGTCACAGGTGAGTCACCAACTCCGTATTTCATAGCAACGTATGGTCATATGAGTTGAGAGTGTGGTGCTGGAAAAGCACAGCAGCTCCGGCAGCATCAATGAAGCTGATTCCTAATGAAGGGCTTATGCCCAAAGCACCGATTCTCCTCCTTGGACGCTGCCTGACTGGCTGTGCTTTTCCAGCACCACACACTCAACTCTGATCTCCATCTGCGGTCCTCACTTTCTCCTAGTTTAATCAGAGGCAACACTTTAGATGGTTTGATTTTGCTTCAACCAGCTTTCAATCAGTTAAAACTGAGCTAGTTTGGTAAACAGGGCAATTCTGTACTGATAATGTGCCCACGGGGATTCAGTACATTAAAGTGAACGCCAACGTATTACTTTTGCTTGGACTCGTGCATGTACATATCTCAAATTTGGCCTTGTTTTAATCCATCATAAATGCTTTCCAGGCAAGTTTGAATCTATTATTTTCCTATCTAGCCTCCTTGCTACTAATCAAATAATCAATTCAGCCAGTGTACTGGGAAACGAAAGCTATAATTGCTGCTGTAAGCTGAATAGCCAAGTTGGTGATGATTGTACAAGAGGATTTTCAATGGGTTAGTTACCAGCTGTGGTGAGTAGTGTCAACATTAGGTTCTGCTCAATACTCATTATCTTCAAAATATTACAGTGAATATCAGCAATGGTTCGGTTTCTGTGAAAGAGTGAAGGTTTTTATTTTCTGAATTGTCCTGCAAAGCTCTTAGCCATGGTAATATTTAAGTTGTATTGGGGTGCAGTGCTTTCATCTGTTGAAATCAATCATTTTTCTGCTGCTTTTGCTTTTTGAAACAGCAAGTATTCGCTTCCCCAAGTAAGCATCCAATGGATAGTAAAGGAGAGGAATCCAAAATCAGTTATCCAAATATCTTCTTCATGATTGACAGTTTTGAAGAGGTAATCTTTTTCTATTGTTCTCTGGAAGGCCTGGAGAGGAAATCTGCACATTTTAAATGGGTTTGGGACATTGTTATTATGTACAGCAATTGAATTTTTATTAGCAATGAAGTTTGCCTCTGACCTCGTGATCCAAATGGGCAAATTCTTGAAACTATAGTGGCTTGTAAAAATTCAGGCTCCAAGTCAATACTACTTCCTTCAATAACTCTTTTCCACCTGCAGCAAAATGTTAATGTTTGGAGTGTACTGGTTTATGTTGCGTACATGCATACCATACTTCTCAGGGAGCTGGCATCCATTAACAAAGATATTAATAAAGACACCTTTGTTGGAATAGTCAATATAAAACGTCCCAAACTTAACCTACTGTAACTTGAAGAAATCTGAATCTCCCCATTTGCCCTTCACCCTGTGACCTGAAATGGTTCCTGATTAATCAGTGCCTTGATTTTTAAAATTCTCACAATTATGAAAAAGCGAAGCACTGAGGTTGCTGGAAGTTTGAAATAAAAGACAGAATGCTGGAAATACCCAGCCTGTCTGGCAGCATCTGTGGAGAGAAACCAAGTTTGTTACTCATTCATCAGAGCTCCTGATGCAGGGACGTGACTGGAACGGTGTTAACTCTGTTTACCTCCCAACGGGTTTGGCAGCTTCTGTCAAATATTTCCAGCATTTTCTGTTTTCATTTGAACATTATTGTTTTTGAATTCCTCCCGATGTGTGTAATGTCCTCCAAAGGCCCTCTGCTGCCTTCTAATTCTAGCCTTTTGTGGTTTTAACTGTTGCACCCATTGGCGGGCTGAGGAAGGGTCATTCAACCTGAAACATTAACTCTGATCCTTCGCCCTCCCCACCCCCACCCCCCACAGATGCTGCCAGAACTGCTGAGTTTTTCCAGTAATTTCTGTTTTTGTTTATCACCGCAGACTGTTTTGTTCAGAGTAGGAGCTGATGCCTGTCATTTTGGGAGGATGCAAGTGATCTCAGCTGCCTTGATAGAATGACATATTTTACAAACTTTTTTAGCTTCAATAACTCAAATACTCTCTCTCTCTAAAGAACAACTTCCTCAGTCCAAAAAAAAATGTATTCTGGCTAGATCGTCTACCTCAAATTGTGTATATATTCCAGCAGTTTATTTTGGTTGCATCTGTTTCCTTACCGTGTTGAAGCTTTTTTATTATAGTTGTCGCTAAAAAGTTTGACATCAGCTCATGGCGTTAATGAACTGCGGTGTATTTTGTTGTGCATCATGTTGAACAATCAAAACGGGTTTTTCGCATTCTTTGTGGATGAGTGATTTAAACAGCATTGTGTAATCAATAATATTGAGGTCTTGATTGTTCTAGGTCCAGTTTGTCATTTGTATTCAGTTGTCATACATGTCTGAACCAGTGATTCTGTCTGTGTTGTTGTTGCTGTGTAACCCAACTCATTTCTTTGTGCAATCACAGGTATTCAGTGACATGTCTGTGGGTGAGGGCGAAATGGTCTGCGTTGAACTTGTCGCCAGTGATAAAAACAACACATTTCAAGGAGTAATATTCCAGGGATCCATAAGATACGAAGCACTCAAAAAGGTCTATGATAACCGGGTAAGTGAACTACCCTTCTGCAATATACAAACCTCGAATGGTCTTGTAGTTTTGCAGCTGAAATCTTTTATGAACATTATTATATAGGGTCTTGTTGACTTCACACATGGAGCGCTGTGTACAGTTTAGGATCTCTTCTTATATATTCACTGGATATCCAGTGGCCGAGGGGAATTGCAAAGTTTCAAGAGGTCGGTCCCTGGTTTGAAAAGGTGTGCCTATGTTACGAGATTGGCTAGACTAGACTAACATTGCCTACAGTTCAGAAGGTTGAGAGACCATTTAATTCAAATTAAAATTCTTAGGGAGTTTGAAAGCTTGCTTCCCATGGTCACCGTTTCACAGTAGGAGGTGGCTCTGATTAAGGTAGGCAACATTCCTTCATTCAAAGGATTGAGAACCTTTGGGAATCTATATTCATGAGGGCTATAGTTATTCAATCGTTGATTATGCTCAAGATAGAAATTGATTTCTTTTGAATAAAAAAAAATTCATTCATTCATTGAGAATTAGGCCTGAAGGTAGGCCCTTCACCCCTTGTCTTTTGATGCTTCATTCTGGGCTTTTCTTGGAAGTTTTTTGTTGTTGTCAGTGGATTTTTATTATTATTTTCCACTGTCTGGCTGAGTGAGTAGGCAAGTTCTAAATTTACCTTCTTCATTCCTGATGAAGGGCTTATATCCGAAACGTCGATTCTCCAGTTCCTCGAATGCTGCCTGTTATGCTTTTCCAGCACCACACTTTTCAACTTGGCAGGAATGGGAACCAAGCCATCATTCTGACCTAACCAAGGGATTTAAGAGATTCTGTACAGAGAAGCTGTTTCCTCTCTCAAAGCGAATGAAAAGCTACTTTTTTTTTAAAAAAAACAAAACTGCTGTTCTTGTAATGTGAAATAAGTAACCAGCTCCCAGATACGTTGAAAGTGCCAGTTTGTAGCTTACCCAGCTGCTCTATGTTTAAATGTGTGTAAACTAGCAATTGCATCATTCGGCTGTTTTGAATAATTTTGATTAAGAAGTAAATGTTTTTCCTCTGCTTTTAGTAACTATTGTTAATTTTGTTTTAAAGTTACCTGCTGAAGACCAATGTTATGTGCAAATGCATAGAATTTTCTTTTAAGTGTTGTAGAATAGTGCTTCACTGTTAATGTGAGTAGTAGCAGCATCCATCCAAGTTTGAGAGAGACTGGCAAGCTAACCTGTGCTAACTAAAACTGTGATCACTTTTTTTTTGTTTCACTTCACTTCTCTGCCACTTCTCCTCGTCTCTAAATTGGCTTGTTAAACAAAAGGAAATAGTAACATCTGGTGCCTTTTCCTCGATATATAAATCCAAAAAATGAGAGCTGTTTGCCATTATAGTTCCAGTTTGGACCCACTAGTCTGAATGAGCTAATACTAGCCAAGACGGCAATGGTAGCAGTACAACTGACCGCTGAACAACGAAAGAGATGGGCAAGTCCGTCCTGGTTCCTAGACCCAGTTTTTAATCCAGTGATCATAGACTCGTAGAAGAGAAGCTGGAACATTAAAATCATAGAATCACTACAGTGCGGAAAGAGGCCATTCGGCCCATGGGGTCTGCACTGACTCTACAAACAGACCCAGCACCCCCACCTTCTCCCCATAACTTTGCATTTAGCACAGTTAGCCCACCTGACTTGCACATCTCTGGACTGTGGGAGGAAACTGGAGCACCCAGAGGAAACCCATGCACAAATTGGGGAATGAGCAAACTTCACCCAGACAATCGACCCAGGGTGGAATTGAACCTGGGACCCTGGTGCTGTGACACAGCAGTGCTAGCCACCATGCTACTCCTTGATGCCTCGATGGAAAGTAGGAAAAGAGCTAGAGCTGAGGTAGCAGGCCAGTAAGGTAGTGCACTGGAACTACTTGAATTCGTGCAAGAAAGGAAATAACTGGAGAGCTAGCAATTGTGACAGGGACTTAAAGAGCATTGATGAATAAAGCAGTGTGCTTTTTCTTTCAGGTGAGTGTTGCTGCTAAGATGGCCCAGAAAATGTCGTTTGGCTTCTATAAATACAACAACATGGAATTTGTCCGGATGAAGGGCCCACAGGGGAAGGGGCACGCTGAGATGGCTGTGAGTCGTGTTGCAACGGGAGACACGTCACCCTATGGGACAGAGGAGGGCTCTGATCCAGACTCCCCTTTGCATGAACAGGTAAGATTGTTTTTACCTAGTTCCCAATGACTGCAGATGCTGGAAACCAGATTCTGGATTAGTGGTGCTGGAAGAGCACAGCAGTTCTGGCAGCATCCAAGGAGCAGCAAAATCGACGTTTCGGGCAAAAGCCCCAACTGTTGAAGGTTGACTATTGTGGATGAAACGTCTCCCTTGGTTCTGGCATTATTTAGCATTTATGCAGTCTAGAGCTGTTGGGTTTATTATTTATGTTGGCGTTACCATGGTCCTGCCAGCTCATTAGCAATTTCATGACCCCCAGCACTGTTAGCCACTTAGGCTAGTGAGAAAGAAAGCCTTGGCCCACCGAATGATATCAGATAGGCAGAGAAATGGCGATTGGAATTCAATCCTCAGAAATGTGAACTAAGGCATTTGGGAAGGCAAATCAAACAAAGGAAGATATAGTGATGGAATGTGAGCAGAATAGATGACCTACAGAACTCTGAAAGGCAATTCTCAGATCCATAAAGTAGCAGGACAAGGTGGTATAATTTAAAAAGGTATGCAGGCCACTTTCACTTTTTTTTAAAACTTTAGCCAATAACACAAACAGTAGGGAAATTATGCTGGAACTGTAGAAAACACTAGTGCATTCAGACCTGGCTTGATTTTTTACAGGAAGGATGTGCTCATTCTAGAGACGGTATAGAGAATGCTTGCTTCAGTGACTGCTGGAAGGGAGAATTTTATTGAGAAAAGCTTGCATAGGTTCTGGTCACTGTCTTGAAGGAAGGATGGCCAGTAGGAGATTTAATGGAGCTATATAAAATTTAGGAGCCTAGATAGGTTCATTGTATTCGCTCTCTTTCTATTCTGAGAGAGATGAGTAACCAAGAGGCAGAGGGTTAGAGAGAAATTGAAGAGTAACTCTTTCACCCAGAGTGAGTTTGAAACTTGCTGTCCAAAAGGGTGGCAGAGGCAGAAACTTGCGTTACATTAGTTTTAAAACCTAAACTTGAATGTGATTTGCACAGGACTAAGGGCTGAGATTTGAGAAGGGAGATGAAGCTGGATAAAATCGTCTTGGGCTGGCACAG
Source organism: Chiloscyllium punctatum (assembly GCF_047496795.1). Lineage (NCBI taxonomy): Eukaryota > Metazoa > Chordata > Chondrichthyes > Orectolobiformes > Hemiscylliidae > Chiloscyllium > Chiloscyllium punctatum. The sequence goes on from NC_092770.1 coordinate 50,903,777, forward strand.
GCATGATGGACCAAATTGCGGTCTCATGAAATGTAAATGGAATGTTTCCGTTTCTTTCTTTGATAGAGTCGATGTCTGCCTTCTGACATTAGTGTAAAACATGCTGCCCATCCTAGACACTGACTCACCCTATTGTCATTAAAGCCAATCGATATTAATGTCCATGGATGGAAAGATCGTGGTAAATGGCAAGTTGGAAAATCTAACCTAATGTAGGAACTGCCATATTGCCACCCAGTGGTAGAATGACATTCATATGAATGAGGAGAAGTGGGCTTTTCAGAGTAGATAACAGTTGATCTGATTACTCCAGATTCCTGCCACCCTCTGATCACCTTTAACCCCCTTGATTTATCAGGAGTCCATCTACCTCTGACTTTATGCAAACTCTGCTTCCACTGCCTTTTGAGGAAGAGTTTGAAATTTTCAGGATCCTCTGAAAGAGAATTGCTTCTCATCACTGACTTAAATGAGCAACCCCTTGAACAGTGACCCCTTGCTCTAGAGTCTGCCACAAAAGGATACATGCTCACATCTGCCCCCTCAGGACCCCTCCGAATTTTATACATGGGTTCCTGTTCTGCCCTTTCTATTAAGGTGGTACTGAATAAAGATAGGGAGTTCCTGAAAGGAAGCAGTGAACCTAAAAAAAAGTGTCATTCCCAATGGTATTCTTTGGTACCTCCAGCTGATTTACCATAACTGGCTTAGTTGCATGGTTTGCATTGCCACTAGGATGGGATAGCTAAATTTGCTACTTCATCCAGTTACAAACAGCGAGTTACGCCCATTCTTGACATGCATGGACATTCACTGTTCCATTAACAACTCCGCAAGTGTTTATACTTCAAGTTGCAGTTAAAATTTGTGACAATGATATGTCTAAAGCATAGTTGTAACTCAGTTGCAGTATTACTGTTTCCAGGAATGCTACTATTGACCTTGTGACCAGACTGATTTCCAGCACGGATTTCTAGCTAGCAAGGGGAGCCTCGTTGAAAGCAGGATTAGTTCAGCTCTAAAGTTTCTTTACTGTCAAGTGTCATGGAGTGCCATATAGGGTCCCAAACCCTGAATGACCATTTACAGATGAAAGTTGGTGCTTGCTGGCAACCGTAATTTTAACCTGTGAAAGAGGAAATGTGAAGTATGGGAAGGAGGATGGACCCTTTTTGAAATATAAATTTCTTAAAGAAGATGTGGAAATGTTTCCCAAGGGCACCAGATTTTATTCTCCTCCTCATTTTTGGTTGTGTCATTGGAATGTGTTCTGTTAAAACTAAATGCCCACACTTTGCCAAAGAGCCTCTTGGCAACTGTTCTGAAGCATGTTCTACCATATTGTGACAACATCCAACTTGTAACATTGCAATTTCTCGCCACCAGGGGGATGCTTCTCCATCCTGCAGTGCATTTTGGGTAGGTTAACCTTCCCCACTCCCTCCATCAGTAGTCTGTGCTGTGTTTTGTTGTGTTGTGCCTCCCTTTAGATATTAAGGAATAGTTTGGCTCGTAAACATTGCTTGATAGTAATTTCGCCTTTTTTTTTTCACCCAATGGGAAAAGAAAGTGACTTGTAACTGGAATGTTGCATGTGTAGATGAATAGGATTGATGTGTAAATGTTGTTTAAAAACTTGTGTACTGCTCCAACTAATGTAAAAGCTACCAGGTGATATTGAGATCCTGCTGCTGGTAGTAGCTGACCCAAGGTGTGCAGGCCAAAGATGTCAATCTGTTTTGTTTGTGTAGAGCTGCATGTTGCATGCCACCTGCCACCCAACACGGGTTCTGTCCATATGCTGTTGCTGATTTTTACTTCCCTCCCTTTCATCCTGGCCTGAGCGTTGTTCAATTTATTGTGATACTGACAGAACAACATTTTCTTAGTTCAGCCCAACATGGAACCAGCGAATACAATTAATCTACTTCTGAAACACTAATTGACCACTTCAGTGAAGACAAAAGGCTTTCATTTTGTTTTTCTAAATAAATTGTTCTAACCATCAGGAATGTCATGTTATGTAAGACAATTGCTCTGTGAATGCGTTGCATTTGAATTGGAAAAAAATACTTCTATCCATGTTTAATAATGTATTGTAATCAATAACTAAACCACTGTGGCCTTGAAACAAAATCTGGCTTAATTTGAGCATGAAAAACCAACAAATAAGATTGCTCTAATTAACAAAATCTGATGAATATGATGAACGCTCAAAATTCAGTTCTCAGCTATTTAGGTGCCTTGCTTCGTCTGGGGGAATAATTTCTCTGGCTGTGATCATTATTTGTGCAATCCAATAAACATTTTATGTAAATATAAAATAATTAAATTGGCTTTTTAATGTTCCATTACTGAAGGATGGTGAGTTCTATGCAGGGGCTCTTTTACATGCTGGTTGAGGGCTGCTCAAATACACTTCCAAGCGAGAGGGCAGAGAAAGTAAATTTCTATCCTCCGTCTTAGTCTGGATTTGAACCCATTTTATTTGAATTATTTTGTGCTATGCATTGATATTATTAATGACTGCTTGAAGATATTATCTATTTATTCTCTAAAATGAGCAAAGATTCTTTAATTAATTTAATTAATTAATGTAATGATTGTACTTTTTTTCTCAATTCCACCTCCCTTCCCTTCTCACTGACTTCCTACTGACCACCTCCCACTATGTTGTCTGTCTACCTGCCTTCTCCTTCTCGCACAGAGTCCCCCTCTCCCCTCGATTTTTTTTTTCTCCCACCCCTCCCCTCGATTTTCTCCCTCCCCTCGGTCCCCCTCGATCTCTGTTCACTCTGGTTCTCTCCCTTGCACCTCTATTGAAATATCAAGATATATAAAGTCATTATTTTTTGCTGCAAGGCTGGAGTTCTGTACTGCATTGTAATGAACTGTGCTTTGACAGTTGTGATTAAGACTGCAGTGTAACTGAGCTGAATGCAAAGATCTGACAAGCCCCTCTCTGTTTATTAAATATAGTTAGAGCAAGGCTGGGGTTTGTTTGCAGTTAATGCAGAGGCAGGAGCAGTTGGTTGCCTGGGTTTTATCAACTGTGTGGAGCCAGAGTAATTCTCTTTTTTTAGTTTGCTTTGGATTCTATTGAGATCCATTGTGTGTAATATGGAATCCAGCTCTCCACACAAGGTATTTTGAGTCTGGTTTCTCCTGAGCTGAAGTAAATCACTTGCTCTATAGTAATCCATGCAGTGAGTATTAACTCAGCTCAATCACTTCCTCTTTCTAGATATTTGATTTTAAATCCTGAATATTGTATTTGTTGTATTTTAAAGAGAAACGTATTTTAATTTTATTGAAAGCCAGCTTCTGGAATGATGAAGTGGATCTAAATGCAGTTACAAGGGCATTGTGCAGTTTACTGGCGACAGAGGTTAGAAAACTTTAATTTATTTCCACTGGTGCTCTTGGTGATGTGGTTGAATGCTGCTTTACCCCAAAGTTTTGGTTTCAAGTAAGGAGCATACGAAGACCAATATCTAAATCATAGCCCCAATACTTTCCTTTATGACAGTCTGATGAGTTGCAATTCATTGAATCAAATTGAATTTATTGTCACATGTACTGAGGCACAGTGAAAAGCTTTGTCTTGCGAGCATTACAGGCAGATCATAGAGTTAAGTAGCATAGATAAGTAAATAATAGGTAAACAGTGGCAAAAACACAGGTACAGGTGCATGTTAAGAGTTTGTGAGTCCATTCAGTATTCGAACAGTAGGGTAGAAATTGTTTCAAAACCAGCTGGCATGTGTGTTCAGGCATCTGTACCTTCTCCTTGATGGTAAAGGTTGTAGAAAAACCATTGCCAGGGCGGGATGGATCTTTGAGAATGTTGGCAGCCTTTCCTTGACTGTGAGCCTGGTAGATGGATTCTACAGATGGGACATTGGCCTTTGTGATTGTCCGGGCCAAGTTCACCACTCCCTGTAACCATCTGAGATCCTGAGATTAGCTGGTTTGAACAGTGACAATGACCTCCAACCTATAATATTGTGCTACTCTATAAGGGAGGGGGAAGGGAATCATATGCAGATTCAGGAATTAAATGCCTGCAACAGCTTGAAAATGGAAGTTCCTACTGATGGCCTTGCTTTGATGGCACGGCCATCTATCCTGAAGTGAGTGGCAGATTTGCAGCTGATAGTCTATTCCGAAGACTGTGAGGACCAATTCCAGGACATGAAGTCTGCTTCCCGAATCGCATGTGTAGTCTGTAGTATTAGTGGCCCACCGCAATGCTGTTGTTCACAAACAAGCTAGTCATTGAGTAAATGAACAGAGTTATAAAGTCATAGAGATGTACAGCATGGAAACAGACCTTTCAGTCCAACTTGTCCATGCCAACCAGATATCCCAACTCAATCTAGTCCACTTGCCAGCACCCGGCCCATATCTCTCCAAACCCTTCCTATTCATATATGGCGATGCAATTGAAGTGAATGGGTATATTCATGGAATTGTAACTAATTGATTGTACTTTGAGAAAGCTTAACATCTAAAATGGCACTCATTGTGGTTGAGATGTAGAAACTAGGACCATTTTGGCTCTGTCCTATGATGATGCCTGATTATCCAACTGTTTCCACTTTCTCCCCATCTCTTTAGCCCCAGGAGCTATATCTAACTTCTACTTCTACTTCTACTTCTACTTCTTCTACTTCTACTTCTACTTCTACTTCTACTTCTACTTCTACTTCTACTTCTACTTCTACTTCTACTTCTACTTCTACTTCTACTTCTACTTCTACTTCTACTTCTACTTCTTCAGCATAGAATTCCACATGCTTACCATTCTCTGGATGAAGAAATTTCTCCTCATCTCGTCCCAAATGTCCCACCTTGTATTCTTCAGGTGTGACCCTTTAATTCTGGACACCCTGTCATCGGGAACATCTGTGAACATTGAGGAATTTGCTCTTGCAAAATATGTATGTTTATAGAATGGTATTAATATTCCCAGTTGTAATCTAAATGACAACTCCTATCAGAAATGATGAGTGTGGTATTTTACCAGATAATCACTGGTGGTATTTTGTGACATTTGCCAACACTACCAGGTGAGGATTCTTTGAGATAATTAGCTATCCCAAAGTTTCTTTTGTCTTGATTTGGAGGTGCCTTGCGTGGGACTGGGAAGTACAAAGTTAAAAATCACACAATACAGGTTATAGACAATTAGGTTTATCTGGAAGCACTAGCTTTCGGAGTGCTGCTCCTTCATCGGGTGGTTGTGGGGTATAAGATCGTAAAACACAACTTCTAGCCATAAATAAGACTATAACCTGATGTTGTGAGATTTTTAACTTTCTTTTATTTCTGCTTTGTCTTGGATCTATATAGTGATTAGTAATAGAGGCTTCACCACCCTCTTACAAAAAGGCATTGTTCCTACATAAGTGGTTTGATATGTGATAGTAATTAAGTACAATTATATTTGGTCACGAACAGTTACTTTAGGGAGCTGATAGAGATATATCTGCTCCCTGCAAAAGCTACCATAGAATTCCTAGTCTCCACCCACAGACTGGCTCTACCTATTCTACTGCCATCACAATGTAACAGGAACCCCTTCGAAGCATTATTTTACTCCATTTTTTTTCCACACATTAACATGTTTATACAATTTGTGTACATAAATAATACTATTATCTTGGCTTCCTCTCCTTCCCAAGTCTCAGACTTCACACATGCAGAGGGAGTCTGGATATTTCTCAGATGCACTCTATTAGATACAGAAGAATGGCACATCCTCACTTGAGCACTTTTTAAACCCACCTCTGATCCATTTCTCAGCTGGAGGATTTTTAAAAATCTCTTGATATCCCTCACTGAGGACATTATTCTTTACAGACATTGTCCATTACCTTAACTTGGAAGGTCCTTATCTCCCAGACCTTCCTTCCAGAAAGACAGCTGCTCTGTTGAAATAAGTACTTTCTTCCTTGCAATATTGCAGGATTTCTGGACTCTGCAATCTCTGCCTAATTGGAAGATTTTGCCTTCTAACAGTATCTTGGATAATGAGACAGTTTTGTTGTCTTGACCATGTCCTGAATCAGTGACCTATTGATCTGGTTGCCATGGAATCAGATGCATTTAACCTCCCTAGAGTTGTTGCTCAGGCTGAAAGCATTCAGCTGCCCACTGTCACTGTTCAACTAGTGGAAAAAAAAACTTATCAGACTGTCAGCCTTGCTCCTGAAAGGTTACTGCTCACTCAGAACTATCTCTGTCTCTCTGACATTGACCCTTCCGTTTTAGGAAGTAGAGGATTGAACATGATTACCAGTCCTGTGAGATCTGCGACTTCCTCCTAAGATGATAATATAATGTGAGAGATCTCACTGGATTCTTTCTTCTGTTGGATTCATTGTGAAACTGGGAAGGTCTATGAATCCATCTTCTAGTTATCCCTTGATGGGTTGGTTAATAACTGTTTGTATTTGGAGGAGGGTTTAGACAGCTGTTTGCTTCTGGATGAGTTGTTCTCCAGGAGGATTACAATCTCCTCCAACTCTCTCTTCATGGTGGTCAAGACCCTCGTAAGGCTTTGAAGTGAAGTTAATTAATTGTGAACTGTGTATTTTCCACAGTTCTGCATGGCATAGTAGTGTAACTTGTGGAGTTCACAACTTCAGGTAGTTACTTCATGAACACCATGCAGTCTTATTTCTATGAGCGTTAATAACTTCTCCAGCCATGGTAACTGCTTTGATATGACAGTGATTCTTGCTACAGCATCAAATCAAAGCTGCCCGTTTACTTAGCCATGTTGTTTCTGTTCAGGCTTGTCTCGATTAGTTAGTTCCTGTAGGAATGAATCTGGTATGTTCTCCAGTGGAAGTATCTCATCAAGTACATTTATCAGGTATCTTTTGTAATGGCAGTGTAGAGTCTATTGTGTAAATCTCTTTACCATTAATCACTTGTATTTCTACTGTTCTGAAACGGTCTTAACTATGGGAACCTTCTGAAGGTGACCTACAATTTTACAAATGTAGTATTTCTCTGTGATGGTTGGATATTCTCCCTGCCTGTGAGGCCTTGTTGTCCTGCTGCCCTTGTAACATGCCTCTCTTTTGCAACCATGCCATATAAATTGGATGCACTCTATTGTCCTTTTGAGGTGGTTTTGGACTTTTCTTCATAGAATCTGGGTCTTTCTGGTTTCTGCTTCTAACAGGAGTTGAATAGCTTTATCCAAGTGTAAATCTCCCTTGAGCTATAGGAAATCTCACGATTTCATCAAGAGTACCAACAATAATTCTGTCTCCTGTGAATTCAAATTTCAAAACTCCCCATTCCGTTTTTCCCCTAATCGACAGAAATTAAGTCCAGCTTCTAGGGGAATCTACTGCTAAATATTTCTTCATGATTTTTGTGTTAATAAATTGAAGAAATTATCAGAAGTTATTTTCTTCAATGGTGCCTGTACTGTGGTGTTTTGTGTATTAATGGCATTGTTCATAAACAGACTTGGTAAATACACTACTGTATGGACTTGCTCAGCTTAGTCTGTTTAGATTTGAGGCAATGCAATATCTTGCAAACAAATGCCTCCACGAAGTTCAATCTTGCTTGCTGTGGTTCTTTGCTTGTGAATCTGCTAGGGATCTGTTATATCTTTTTCCAGTTCTTCTGAACATTACTGATTAATCTTATTACTGTAATGTTATTTAAATGTATTATTTCTATACTTCAAAATCTGGTGTTTTTAAAGATTGTATTCACCAGTGCTCTTATAAATTAGATGACTCTAGGATTTAATAAATTCTGTGCAATATTTTCTTTGTCAGCTAGTTTTTAATCTGTATTGCTGTTATACTTTAGCAAATTCTTCCATAATGCTTTGAGTTACATTTAAGTGATGTTCTGAAGTTATTTATTGATTTCAAGTTTTTAAAATTGGTTTCTTTGTAATATTTAACTCTGTACAGCTTACTGGATTTTCCTGGCCTTTTCTTGATCGAATCGGTGGGTACCCACAGTTCTAGTATTTTCAGTTTTCTGCAGCTAAGGTGCAGTTACCCACTTCCTCCTGAGAAAGCATCCATTTTAACTGCATTATCGTGGTCTAAAACACCACGCAATCTTCTACAAACATCTCTAAGTAAAATTCCCAAGCTACAAGTTTTAAATCTTCCTGACAAATTTGTGGCTTAATTACTGAATCCTGATCCTTTTTTTAAATTATTACTTTTTTCCTGACTTTTCTTCTGCAAAATTCTTTCTCTAAATTTCTTGAAATCTGCTTACTTTGTTTGGATAGGTTCTGAAGCCTATGCCTATGTTTGCTTTCTGGAACTTGCATTGCCAATGCCCATTATAGAGTGAAATATTAGTGGTGAAATGCTCGTTGTGACAGATGAGAAGTCTCTCTTGCGTACTCCCTTACCTTTTCTTTTCTGGTTTTTAAATCATTTTTCATTAAAGTTATTTCCTTGAGAATCTCTAACTTTTATCTTTGGGAATCTTCTGCTGCTTCTTACAGAATCTCACTTAACCTAACATATTCTCTAAATGTGGCTGGCTTCTCTGTCTCTCTCTTTCTCACCCAAACTCCTCCTCTGCTGTTTCCTACCAGTTTCTGAGCTTTTGAGTGTTGAACTTTCCTTTATGCTGCTGCTATCTCTTTCTCTTGATCACTTTTCAGGAATATTTACAGGCCTCGAGTGGGAGAGAAAGACTGAGCAGCAAATCTTCAGGGTAATCTGATGTACAAAGCCAATAGAGTAGTATTTGGGCAGTTTAATGTGCAAGTATTCATTGGGATAATGTTAGAGTGAAGAGGAAGAGCGGAAAAGCATTAAACAAAAACCAAAAATTGTGGATGCTGGAATTCCAAAACAAAACATAAAATAGTGGAGAAACTCAGCTAGTCTGGCAGCACGAGTGGAGAGAGAAACCGTTAAATGTTTCCAGTTAATTGACCCTTTTCAGAACTTCTGAACAGTGGAAAAGTATGCCTTGGAGAACTTTATTGATCATGCTTCCTCATTCCACTTCGAAAGGCTGGCATTGCTGGTTTTGAGCATAAGGTGGAGTATGTGTCTACTGGAAAATGCTTTTGAATGACTCTCGTAACATAAGGGTTAGATTCATAATGAGAAAAGCAAGGAATGATTTTAAGTAGAATTCCCAAATGGGAAGCGAAGTATCCTCAATAAGCTGAGAAAGGATCTCGCCCAAGGTTAACAGGAAAATCTGTGATAGAACACATGACTTTCTTTTTAAGGAGATGGTTCAGATCCAGGCTGGGTACATTCTAACAAAGGTGAAAAAGTGAACTAACCAGATTTTCTTGGATGGCAAGAGAGATTGAGGCCCGGTTTCAAATGGGAAATATAAAATTAAATATTAGGCACAAAAGGCAACGATGTTGAATAGTTGTAAAATTCCAAAATGAATGATTTTGCATCACTTTAAATTGCACTCTCCAGCTCTTCAGAAATGAAGTAAATTTACTGTTTTACGAGTTTAATTGTGTAATTTTAATCATATCTAGCATTAGTAAAATTGTAATGATTAAGAATAGACCATCATAGCTCAGTGCAGGTGGTATCTCTCACGCGTCGAGTGAAAAGGTCTCATTCCCAAACAGGCGAGTGGGGCATGGTTTAATGTCTCCAAGAGAGAGCTCCATTGATAAGCGAGTGCTCTCAGAATACTGCATTGAAAGTCAGCACAGATGTGTATTCCGAGAGTGGAGTTTGAATTCTCAACCTTCTGATTCTGTGGCAAGTGTGCTCTCATTTGAAGTCAGCTTATATGAGATGGAGTAGTATTTTGAAAGATGTTAATTGTTTCCATGTTAGTATTTTTTTTAGAACCACCTGAAATTACCTTGAAGCAAATACCTTTGCCCATAGTGGGGCAGTTTCCTGCAACAAATATTCGCCCTATTTCTATGGTGAAGGTGCAACAGCTTTGCCTCAATAGCTTCCTGCGATAAGGCATGTCATAACCCAGCTAGTCCCTGTATGAAGACATTTAATCTCTCTCTCTCCTGACTATCCCAGTGACCATTTTTAAGTTGGTTGCTTCTCATCACCAATGCTTGACCATCATAAATAGTCTTCTATTAAACTTGCTCAGCCTTTTGATCCACTGGAATTAGTGCTAGTTAATGACATTGTCTCCCTCATATGCTTTCTCACTTCCATTTATTGAAGATTACAATCTAATATCAGACATGTTTGGATAATACTGCTGGAACTTACATCTTTTGTTTTTTGGGTTCGACTTTAGGTAACCTCCTTCAGCACGCCACCAACTCCAGAACGCAACAATCGCCCGTCCTTTTTCTCTCCTTCCTTGCGTAGAAAGACCCCCAAAAATCGGATAGCAGAAATGAAAAAGTCTCATTCAGCCAATGACAGTGAGGAATTCTTCAGGCATGGCTCAGACAATGCAGACTCTGAAGGTGCATCTCCAGCTTCTTCTTGTACCGTTCCTTTTAGCTGCTTGTGTTTCCTTTTACAATGATGTGTTTTATTGCAAATTGACCTTTTTTTGTTTTACCCTGGGTAGGGAACTTCAGTGTCCATCACTAAGAGTGGTTCAATGGTACCACTGCTGGCTAAATGCTTTTTTTTTTTGCTAGACTGCACTTTGCTCAAATGGTGAGAGCTAACAAGAGGGAAGATCCTACCTGAATTCATCCTCACCCAATCCAACAGTCACAGACGCCTCTATCCATGATATACAAGTAGGAATGATTTGTGCTCAGTCCTTGTGGAGATGAAGTCCTGTCCTCTCAATGAGGACATATTCCTTGTGTTGTGTGGCAATGTAAGTGTGTCAACTAGAATATACTCCAGTCTAGATTAGATTCCCTACAGTGTGAAAACAGGCCCTTCAGCCCAATCGGTCCATACCGACTCTCCAAAGAGTAATCCACCCAGTCCAATTTCCCTCTGACTAATGTAACCTAACATTATGAGGCAATTTAGCATGACCAATCCACCTGACCTGCACATCTTTGGACTGAGAGAGGAAACCGGAGCACCCGGGGGAAACCCACGCAGACACTGGGAGAATGTGCAAACTCCAAACACAGTTACCTGAGGCCAAAATCGAACCTGGGACTGCTGTGAGGCAGCAGTGCTAACCACTAAGCCACCGTGCCGCCATCTAGCATCTCAAAACTAGGCATCCATGAGGTACTGATGGCCAGCAGCAGAATTGCATATGACTATCCCCTGTGACTTCGGGAGCTGGCACATCACCCACCCTCTCACCCCCAAATCTGTCATTGCCATCAAGCCAGGGGATCAACCCTGTTTCATTGAGGAGTGTCGAAGAATATGTCCAACAGTAGCCATACCCAAAAATTAGGCTACAAACATGCAAAATAATGGAAGCAGCATGGGATAGACAGAATACGGTGGGTTATTTAAACAACTGATCGGAGAAGGTGGTTTCAAGGTTATCCTCATTCTCGATGGTAGGGGAGCCACTTGAAAATGGTTGAAGCTTTTGCGATCACCTTCAGTCCGAAAGAACATATGTGATTAATCTTACTTCATTCCTCAGATTCTCAGAGTCACAGATGCAAATCTTCAGCAAATATGGTTCGCACCACATGCCATCAAGAAACTGCTGAATTTAATACTCCAAAGGCTGTGGGCCCTGATAAATCCCATTGCAGATCTGACATCATGTTCCTAGCCAAGCTGTTTTGGTTCAGCAAAACCACTGGCATGCAGTTGACAACGTAGAAAATTAGCTGAAAATGTGTTGCTGGAAAGGCGCAGCAGGTCAGGCAGCATCCAAGGAGCAGGAGAATCGACGTTTCGGGCATCAGCCCTTCAGGAATGAGGAGAGTGTGCCAAGCAGGCTAAGATAAAAGGTAGGGAGGAGGGACTTGGAGGGAGGGACATTGGAAATGTGATAGGTGGAAGGAGGTTTAGGTGAGGGTGATAGGCCAGAGTGGAGGTGGGGGCGGAGAGATCAGGACCCAGGTATGTTTGGCCTAAAAATGGTAGGAAACTTTTGACCTGGCCAATGACCACCACTTCACTCTGCTCCCTCATTAAAATGAGGGAAAGTGTTGGTGATGGTGCCATCAAGTGACACTCACTTGGCAATAAGCTGCTCACCAATGTTTGGTTTGGGTTCTGTCAGGGTCACTTGGCTCCAGAGCACATTCCACGTTTGGTTTTTGAGGTGACCAGTAGCTGAATTCAAGAGGTGAAAGCATTCTTCCTTGATATCAAGGCAGCATTTAATCAAGTGGGACATTAGGGAGCTTGAATAAAACTGGAGTTGATGGAAACAGAAGAATTCTCTCCACTGGCTGGAGCCTGCCATCTCCCTTTTGTGCGAACTGTAGGGTTATTGAGGGACAATCATCTGAGCCGTCAAACTTTTGCAAGAGTTCCACCGGCCTGGACCCAACTACCTTCAGTTGCTCCATCAATGATCTCCTTTCATCAGGATGTCAGAGTTCTAAGGATATTTGCCATTGTTTGCAGCATTTGGTCCTATTTGTAACACCTTCAGATACTGAAGCAGTCTGTGTACATCTGCAGCAAGACCTGGACAACATTCACGTTGAGCTGACAAATAACATTTGTGTGTCCATCCCCAAAAGGACAGAAACAATCCACAGCATACTATGCTCATTTGCAACCCCTTAGCAGAAGCGTCCACATTCAATGTCATTATCATCCTGAACCTCCACCATCTGCAAGGCACAAATCATCAGGATTGAGATGGAATACTCTCCAATTGCTGTAACGAAGCTCAACATCTTCCAGGTCCAAGCAGCCTGCTTGGCACCCAGCCCCCTAGCCCTACTGCCTTGACTATTCACTGCTTCTATAAAAGGTGCTGGAGCAATTCTCCAAACCTCCTCTGACTGGACCTTCCAAACCTGTGTTCTCCACAATTTAGCATTTCTCAGTGTGACCTCATTTTTGTGCTTCAACCTTTGAGTGGGGAAGGTTTAATGCTGACCTTGCCACTAATGTCATCTTACCACTGTTTGTTTGTGTTGAAATCCCTCCAATTAGATGTTTGCCCTTTCCATCTGTTCTGAAATGCTCTTGACAAGTTTCAGACAGATTTCTGTCAATGTAGGCCATCTTTCCCCTTTCTTTATTGAGCTGCAACACTCAATACAGCTGTTCAGACAAAAGTCACTATTTTACAGGGGAGGGTGGGGAGGTGGTGGGGACTGCCCTTCATTATATTCCTAGGTATCCATTCAAAGACATATACTTGGCGAACTGCTGAGGTTTATGTCCTTGGCTCCCTCCTTGTCCTCATTGTCCTCATTTACAGATTGTTCATTGTGAAATCATTCATAGCCATGGAATTGGCCTGTCTGTTTATATTTATTCAAATATTACCATCTAATTCTATTTTCCCATATTCCCCTATTGACATTCTCACTGTTCTGGATCTTACATGTGGTAAACTCTACCAGCTTTAAGTTGGGAGATTCAAAATCACAGCTTTCAACTTGCAGCACAATTTTCATTCCCTCATCATCCCCTCCATTCCTTCTGGGGCTGTGACCTTGGATTGAATAATGCCACTTGCAACTTTTTGGAGCTGTGTTTGATTCAGGACCGAGCTTCTGAATTTATGTCCTTTGCATCACAACGTTGCTACATGACATCTTCCATCTCGGTCACCAGCTCAACTGATTCTTTGCTGAAACTCTCATTCATGTCATTGTCACTGTAAATTCATTAACCCAATGATTTTCAGATCCAAGGCCCCTGAGCCTCCCTTTAACCTTGTCTTGTGCTCTTGTAGCTTTTCATACAAAATGTTGCCTCTGTCTTATTTTTAGTATTATAATCAGCAAATTCACTGACTGGCATTAACTTCAAGTGTCGCAGTCTCTCTATAAAACTCATGCTCACCTCAGTTTTACATATTCCTCCCACCCCTGCAGCTTTTCATTCATCAATCTAAAGCCTGTTACACACTCTCTCTGCAAACAGTGCCTTAAACTATCTGGTCTCATATTTTGGAGTCTCCAGTTCTCCTTTTTAAAGACCCTCTTGAAAATATGCATCATTAATAAGCATGTGCCCAACCCTCTCAATTTCTCCTCATCTGGCTCAGTACATGTTTTCCTAATAAATTTGTGAAGGACCTTGAGATGTTTTTCTGTTAGATATTACATTCGTGCAAGTCCTTGGTAACATTGGTTTCCAAGACGACACTAAGCTTAATTCCTCAAATCAACTGCAATTTGTCAATGTTTTCGAAGAACCATTTCATAAGGCTGCTCGCAAAAGGTGCCTTGTAATAATGGAATACCATTATCAGCTTTCTCTTATCCGAGGCCAGGGAAAAACTCATTCCCCAAAGGCACTGAATGCCGTTGCTATGGTTACTCGGAAACCTTTGTTCAAAATTGTTGGATTTCGTTGTGTTTTTCTGTATTCTTTCCTTTCTATCTTATTTAGAAATAGAATCTGCTACAATGAATGATTTCATTTTAAAAAAAGAAATAAATGGATGAACCTTTCCTTTTTCTGTATCTTTGCAGACATGCATGGTGTGTCCAACCTTCGATCTCGCTCATTGTCTGGGACTGGACGGTCCTTGGTTGGATCTTGGCTAAAGCTGAATCGAACTGAAGTAAATTTTCTACTCTATGCACATCTCACCTACGTTACTTTACCAATGCATCGCATCACAACAGGTAAATTCTGTCAGAAGTTCCCTGAAGTTTGCTCCACTGGGGCCAGTGAAAAGTGAAATGTGTTGATAATTCTATATGAATAGTTTATTGCTAAGGATATTGCAAGGAAAAGGGAAGCGTGGCACTCCTTCCTCATGCTCTTGTAAATTTAAGTGTACTTGATGTGATTAATCAAAATAATGCCTAAGTTCCCTTTCCCAAACACATTCAGTGGTGTATTAGGCCATCGTAAGTCATCCCTTTTAAGGCAGATATGAGGTTTGTTTTCTCAAGGTGGTGATTCTGTGGGTTCTTTACCACAAGGGCTTTCGAGGCTGGATCATTAAATATCTTCAAGTCTGAGATAGACAGTGTTTTTAATCCGTGAGGGGTTCACTGGTTATAGAAAAAATACAGGGAAGTGAAGTTGAGGATTGTCAGATCTGCCGTGATTGGTGGACTAGACTCGATGAGCCAAATGGCCGCCTTTTTAGTCCGATGTGTTATTCTTAAAAATACCTTGCCTGGCTGAGGTCTTAAGCATATGGACGTACAAATACGAACCTGGGCTCGTTTTAAAAAAAACAGTTACTGTTGTAGCTGGTCTGCAAGGAACAAAGCTGCTTGCAGCATCTTGACTTAAACACCTGTGCAATAAAAATATTCTTCTAATTTGAATCCTGTTATGTTCAATATATTAACTCATCCTTTTCTCTTATTTAAAAACACTGATGTCTATCAATAAGATCTCTAAATTGTTCATTTTTCAAATCTGATCTAAAATTACTCCTCATTATTCTTCATTTTAAAATGTTTTCATTAGATATTCTTTTATGGGAGTAGTTGTTGCTATTGCCCTTGAGAAGGTGAGCTGCAACCTTGAACTGCTGCAGTCCATGTGTTGTAGATAATGCTGTTACAATCTACTGAGTATCCCCAACATCTCGCTGTTTTATGGTTTTATTTCCAAGGTTTTCAGTTCATTTGATTTTTGACTTTCTGTATGTATTTGTACATTTACAATATACCAATGATCACACAGGTGGGTTAGCTAAAGGAAACTAGTCATAGTATTGTTTGACAAGGTCTCCCATGGCAAATTAAGAAGTGCATGGGATCCAAGGCAATTTAGCAAATTGGCTGCAACATTGGCTTAGTGGTAGGAAGCAAAGGGTGATGGTTGAAGGGCGATTTTATTACTGGAAGCTTATGTCCACTGGCATACCATAGGGTTGTGTCTGATACCTTGCTGTTTGTAGCTAAGTTAATGATCTATACGTGAAATGTAGAGGTGTGATTAGTAAGTTCACAAGTAACATGAAAATTGGTGGTGTGGTAAGTAGCAAGGAGGAAAGCTTTAGACTACAGGACAAGATAGAAGGACTGGTCAGATGGGCTGAGCAGTGGCAAATAGAATTTAGCCTTAAAAAGTGAAAGGGGATGCGTTTTGGGAGGAGTAATGAGACAAGGAAATACGCTTTAGTAGGACTCTAGGCAGTACAGAGGATCAAAGGAACTTTGTCTATAGATGCTCGAAGGCAACAAGACAGACAAGGTAGGTAAGAAAGCATATGGGATACTTGCCCTTAATTAAGGCATTTCATACAAGAGCAGAGAGATTATGATGGAGCTGTATATAATGTTTGTTAGACCACAGCTGGAATATTGTGTGCAGTTATGATTGCTACACTTATAGGAAGGATATAATTGTACTAGAGAGGGTGCAGAAGAGATTAACCAGGATGTTGTTGTCTGGGCTGGAGTATTTTAGCTATGAAGAGAGACTAGACAGACTGCAGCTGTTTTTCTTTCTGAGCAGAAAAGGTTTAAGGCGAATCGACTAATAAAAATTGCTAAGAGGTGTAGGTAGGGAGAAAGATTTCCCTCCATAATTAGATTACTTAGTATGGAAACAGGCCCTTTGGCCCAACAAGTCCACCCTCTGAAGAGCAACCCACCCAGACCCATTCCCCAACATCTAACACTACGGGCAATTTAGCATGGCCAATTCACCTAACCTGCACATTTTTGGACTGTGGGAGGAAACCGGAGCACCCAGAGGAAACCCACGCAGACACTGGGAGAATGTGCAAACTCCACACAGACAGTTGACTGAGGCGGGAATTGAACCCAGGTCTCTGGTGCTGTGAAGCAGCAGTGCTAACCACTGTGCCACCCTAAATAATGGTGCCAATAATTGAAGTTTTACAGTAAGAAGGTTTAAGAGTTGCAGGCAGCCTGAGGAAGGAATGGGGTCTCTGATGGCTTGGGGTTTTAAATAAACATATTGGACTCTAACCCAGTATCATGTGATTTTTGACTTTGTGCACCCCAGTCCAGCACCGGCACTTCCACATCATTACAAAACAATGATAAATTGCAGTGGACTTAAGTCTAATGTGCCAATATTACATCGATTGTGTGAATGCAACAATATTAACCACCCAAATTCCTTCACAAATGAACTGGGGCAACAAATATTGGAATGGAGGAACGATTAGGAAGAATGGTCAAAAGTTTGTTAAAGATGCAATATTTTGAAGGAGGGATAAGTAAAGAGGCACAGTGGATTCTAAAGTGAGTCAAAAATGCTTTATCGTGAGCAACCAGATAATCAGCTTTTGTGATGCTGGTTGAGGGCCAAATGTTGATCAGGTCACCAGAATGAGCTTGTCTGCACTTCAGTATAGAGCTATGAAGTCTTTTATGCTTATCTCAGAGGGCAGATAGAGTCTCTGTTTAATGTTTCTATGGAAAGGTAGGACCTTCAGCTGTGCTCTGTTAGGCTTGCTTTTGTGCTCAACACTGAGCTGGTATTTGAAACCAGAATCTTGTAGAGAAAGGTCCTACTAATGTGAGGCTAACATGTGGTTTCCTCTGAACATGTTTCTTTTACATTTTTTTTAAGTTTTCTGCAGAGCCTTCACTTGTGATTTTTAAAAAAATAATCTTTTGCCAACACGTTGAATAAACACAGTTTCAAAGTAAAATGACTTGCATCAACTGACTGAATTGGAACAAGATTATGTGTTAAAAACAGTTGACCACCAACACCCTGTCAAGTGACCCAGAAATAGATTCTTGGATGAGCAATGTACAATTATCAGTATCCAAGTTTCCCTGTGCTTGATCCCTTCACTCTTAAGTAACGACAAAATTGTGACTACTTTGACCACCCATAGAACGTTAATTATTTTGAGATCTTATTCAGGTTTACATAATATTTGATTAAGCTTCTAAATGATTTTTTTATTCAAGAGTTCTGAATCTGTCTTTTCCTTCAGATATTCTAGAAATACGGCAGAAGCCAATCTTGATGACATAGCAGACAGCAGGCACTGCCTTATAAACTTGCAGCCAAGTGCCTAACTGCAACTGGATTCTTGGCGACACTACCACCTAGTGTTGGGATGGAAGGAAAGTTTGAGAATACCAGCCAATCAAAGTGCCTCCTTCACCTGCCCACAGGACATCACCAGTGTTCATTTTCCAATCACACCGCATTTGTGTTTTGATAGAGTCCAGTTAGGAGCTGCTGCTTCCTATGAAACCAATAAGGAATGCTTCATGAACAATGTCTCAATTACTTTGTACCTAACAAGAACAGTAAACACGAACAAAAGGTGGCAGGGGGTTGGGGTGGGGAGAGGGTTGGTGGGTGTCGGGAAATATTTGCTGAACTTTATATTGAGAAAAGACTTCAAGTTTAATCTTCAAAGAAGTTTGCGTAGTGTGGAGATAGCACAGTACAGTTTTCTTCCCATACCCTCTTCTTTGTCAAAGCAACATTTGATTTGCGCACTTAGATTCAGTAATGTAGAATAATTGCTCACTTTATAAAAATGAGGTAAAGGTTCAACAAGAGACAGGAATCAATGGGACCGTACAGTGTTATTACATTTAATGGATCTGTTCTAGTAATCAGTGAAACTTGCTGATGGGTGGGTGGGGAGGGTAGGAGGAAGATTGACCTTTTTTTTTCAAGACCCAAGTATGTTTAGAGTGAAACAAATGTTTGGGAAATGTCTTTGTGCTGCTTGTATTCTACAGGTATATATCAGGTTTTGAACATGTTTAAAAACTGTATCAATGAATGTCATTACAGAATCCCTTCTCTGAGAATATTGATTTTGCATGTGGTGAAATGGAACTTTTTCTGTAATCCACTAGCCTGGATGGTTGCCATAATGGGTCTACTATAGAGATGTGACTTAAGTGGCGCACTCTGCAAGCCTCTCGTGACCTTAGGTCATTCTCGCTGATAAGCTGATTTGTGCAATGAAGACTATTCTACCCTGAGAACCCAGCAGCATTGCAATCGGTTCTGTCAGCAGCCACCCATGGGGATGCATCTGGAAAATGCTTGAGTAAAAAATCTTGAGACAAACTGGACTATAAAAAATGAATATGAGTTATAGGAAAAAGAATATTTCCAACTAGAGAGTCTTTATTTTGTTTTTTGCCAGCTGAAGCATTTTGACACCCACCAAGTTTGACATTCTCATTTCTTATTCTTTTCTTGAACAAAATTGAATTGAAATGTTAGCCAAAAGCTTGTTGGAATAGGGTTGCTGCAGCTATTTGAATTGTTCATGAAACCTATGTGCCAAGTTTTTGTTTTTCATAATTCTATTCCTTCTATTCTGCAGGCAATATTTTGATGGCAAACTTTTACACTCATTTGCCCCTCTCCTCTTCAGGAGCCAGCTTGCCTTTGTTTTTAGTGTTAATTATATTTGCTGTTAGATTAAAAATGCTTGCGTGGCATATTTCTGCAGTGAACAGCTGGGATTGCCACCTTTTTAGTGTACCCAAATGCAGACCAAACACCGAATAGGGACAAGAATGTGAATGCAGTCGAGGTTTGAGTTGAACATTTTAATATGCTGTTGAGATTTTTTTTAAAAATCAAAATCCTTTGTTGTGGAGTTTAAATCGGTGACAAATATTTCCACATTGTGAAACATCGAAGTCCATGGAGGAAAATTTGACTTTAAGTTCAATTTCTTTCAAAAAGCCAGACATTTTCTGAATGCGCTGTTCCAAAAATGAACAGGTGGCAACTCTGTGCATAGTAAAATAGAAATTCTATTTTCTGTCTCTGTTGAAGCATCCAGATGTTCTGCTGGATCATTTGACATTTAGGCTGAAAGAACATAAGGTGATGTGGCAAAACCGTACTAATGCCAATCGGTGAGGGTGTATTTGGGATTCTAAAAGGGAACATTTGACATATATAAAAATAATCTCACCATTTCTCTACCAAAAGAAAACTAGATTGGATTTGTGATAATTTTTGATGTTGTATAGTATATTTTCACTTAGTTTGTTATAAAGTTTATTATTTTCTGTGAATAGCCTTTTTGTAAAGGAGCGAGTGTAGCATTCACCACTTGATTAAAGTGGCAATGGATATTAAATGGAACAAGAGGCCCAAGAAGCAATTGCTTTTAAGGGAAAAATAGCTACTGTTATGTACTGGCTGAATGCCAGCTTAACTGGTTCATTGTTTCAGTGCCATTTTCCTGGACACTGTTCTCTGAAATGTTGATTTTTATTTTTTTAAAAATAGCCTAACTTTCAGCCTGAGAACCATACTTCAGTTATCATGATGTGTGGCTGCTACATTTTTAATATTAGATGTTCGGTGACTCTCGAGGACAAGTCTGCTCTGATTTTTTTTTTTTGCTCCAATTTGAACAGTGCTTAAAATGTATTTACTGCTAATTGCTGGATACAGAATTCACTGTTGACTGAGACACCAAGTTTGTTTTATAGTGCAGCAGGGGATCTAATACTGATTTAAAACCATCCTTTTTAATATGGTGTTTTTTTTTCCTAGCAGTACAACACTAGATTCCTTTGTGTTTGGAAGACTGGTTCCCAACATTCTAAGTTCATATTTGTGCACTGCTATTGGGAATAATTATGTTTGGAGTCATGATAATTTAACAAAAAGCTAACAAATGTCATTTTGAATTTGAAAAATCTTACTGTGGTCAGAAACAAATCTATGTTTGAAACTTCTGTCTTTTGGCAGAAGGCAAAGTATTCACAGAAATAATTTTTAAAATTTAAAATTAGAAACGAATGTGAAAACTCAGCAACTGAGCGGCATCTGTGGAGATGCCAATAACAATTCATTGGTTATAAGAAAGTGACAGATGTTAAAAATTACCAAAATGTTCTCTTTTTTTTTTAATATAAAGGTTTTCCTGAACATTTGATTTAGCTACTATCCAGTTAAGCCCTTTGTAATTGTTGTTGATTGCTGAAATGTAGAAGTCTGACCCACTCCAATATGATTATGGAGGTGTTCAGCTATGAGTTCCTACACACTATCCCTGCTGCCTCTCTTTGCATACCTTAGAATTTTCCCATGGCCTTTCCGAAAGGCTGACATTTCTAATGTTATATTGATTTGGTAGGTTCCTTGCAGAAAATTAAACTATGACCTTCTCACTACAAGACAGTATAATGGAAACACTAGACAAAGGCCATCTCCAAAGTGTGGGAACAAATATGAATAGTTGAAGGAATGTTATGGATATTGCTTTTAGAAATGGTATCAATTCAATCAGTTAGAAACATTAAATACATCATACATGCTCATTATATGGTTTTGAGAAGTTCAATATATCTGGTTGGAGAATGAGAAATAATTCTTTAAAGTGAACTTTCTTTCATCTTATCATAGTTTCCTCTGTTCTTTATTTTTCTCTTATGTTTGTGTTCTCCACCATAACAATCCACCTTTTATTTCTATATAGATGAATCTGCAGGTTAATCTGTGATGCCATGTGATGATTGCAAAATGTAGGCTGTGATGAGTACATCCCATTTCTTTAGCAAAAAATGCCAGTGCAACAGTCAAGAGACCTTTTTAAGAAGGAAAAACCTGAAAGAGGTCTCTGGTGAAAAGTGACCTGAAATGTTTGATTCTTCTGTTTTATGTTCGGGCAGCCATGTCAAGTTCTGATTAAATGAAAAGTCATTACATTTTTCTCTAATTCAAAAACTCCAAAGTCAATACAGGAACATACTCTAAAGTTTCTGTAGGCAGTCTCTCTTTCTTCTTAGAAAGAGTGCACTATAAAGGGCACCATTTCTATAGCATCTTAGCAGATTTTATATCACTTTACCAATACTGAATAATTTTAACTATTTGCACAAAAGTTGGATGTTTCTTTTGTTTGTTCTTACTTTCAGATTGGAGATTCGCACCTCATCATTCTTAAGACAAAACATTTACCTGGTACATATTTGGGAGTGTTCTGCTAATTTTTTTTTAATACTTGCAATACTTCAACACTTGAGATAGGTGTGAAGTATTTTAAATGGTCACTTCATTAACTTATAGATGTGAGAAACAAAGCTCACTCACTTCAATAATTTCAGTCCGAGAGAAGATCTGAAGCAATCGGTATGTTTATTATATGCTTGCAAGCGTGGTGCCTGGAATAAGGCACCCAGAGTTTAGCAAGTACATATCTTATATAGGATTCACTACTCCAAACCCGGTGTCCATTACTATTGTTTATCTCTTGCCTTATCCGGTCTTGTGCATAACAAAGTACAACTTTTACTTGGCCATTTCACCACATCCTGCTGTGGTCCATTGTTAGGTATATCCTCCTTCACTACCATCTGTTTCCCTTACTTGTAACATTTCCTCCCATTCCTCATCCATATTGAGCCTTATGACCTTTTAATTAGGGTTTATTTTTGTATTTTTGCAGAAGTGGGAACCAAATGCTTGTAACTACTGTTTGTACAAGCATATCTAGCTTAACCTACATCCTCATAGCACCTTATCTATTTGTCTGTAACATCTACAATTGTTTGCAGGCATGTTTCATTCTTGTATGCACATTTTAGCTAATACAAAAACCATTATATATTTCCTCCACATAGTTTTCATTCTTGTTGACTCAGTTCTAGGTTGAAACAAGTATACACCGGTGTGAGTGCATTTACCTTGCATAAGTAATTATGATTGCAGAAGTAACACTACTTTACCTATATCCCACATAGCGATCTGTATCAGCTCAGAGCCCTAGTAGGGAATTGAATGGTCACTTTGATTGTTAAAAATATACATTCACTACTTTGTCAAATGCTGAGTTGCTTCCATAAACTATAGATGTTTCTTTCAGAATAAAAAGCAAAATGGCTGCAAAATCCATTCTAGGCAAAAGAGAAATTATAGCCAAAACACTCTTAACACTCTCTGTATGGAGTTGACAAAAATGCTGAGTCACTTGGTTTAAATGTTATTTTTCATTTTAAGTTTTTCACATTTATTTGCAATGAAGACTTTGCAGTATATCCGAAGTCGATCAAAACCAATGAGTGCTATTTGACGCCACAGGCGTTGTTAGTCAGAATGTGTTATTTAAGCCTGGAAGTGATAACCAAGTTGAACAAACTGCGACTTCTTCCAAAGACAGAATCTGCAAAGTAGAGATTTCCCAACTTAGGATGCACTGTGCTTTGTTTTGTTTGTATTCAGCTATGATGTATGAACTTAAATTATATTAACATTGCAATTATGTTTTCGATTAATTGGAGGATTCAATTAAAAGCATTGCACTTGCATCTTGTGAGCACGGGACAGAATCATCCTTTTAAATGGGCACTGTTACTGGCTCAAGTTTATCCTGAATGTTATTTAAAGCCTAGTTTTAAAAAAAACTTCTAATTTTTATACAGTATCATTGTTTATTTAGCGTCTCGTTATTTCATTGTTTTAGAGCTACTTCATTAAAATCTTACTGGTTTGACCAACTCTTGGAAGACAGGAAACCTTGTCATTGTTCAGTTATTTACGAAAGATGCAATGGATTTTTCTGTTTTTCCAAAGCTTTCCACAGAGGATTGTAAAAGAGAAAAATGTACGTAGGATATTTTCTGATAAATTGTAATCTGTGATTAAATTGTTCATTACTTAGTAATTCAGGTTACATTACACTACTTCATAGCAAGTGATATACAGAAATGGTCCTGAAATGTACTAAAAACATTGAAAAAGAATGGGGCAACTAAAGAATGATGGGGACCAGTGTATTGTGTATGAAAAATAGCTGTTTACAAAGATCATTAGGCGTTTGAGGCAAAATGCCATGATTTACCTCAAAAACCCTATGTTCCAAAAGTCAATGTATTCTGATAAATGAGATCTAAACCTGCTCTGCTGCGTCTATTTTAATTAAATGCCTATGTTTTAACTGTCTATTTATTTAAATCTAAATCAGCATGTGAAGGCTTTATAGAAAAGAAGCATTGAGTAAACAGGAAAAAATGATACAGCTTGTAAGGTTGGTGGTGGGATTCCACAGGGCTTGTTGCCATGGTAACATGCTGGCTTGGTTAGGCATATAGAGCAATGGCTTGCCTAGCAAAAAGGTCACCTGCCGCTTACAGCAGCAGATCCAAAGGGAGAATATTATTAAAACAAAGTATATTTCCTTAAGAACTACAAATGCTCCATTTCCATTAACTTTCACTTCAGAGCTGAACTTCAATGCTGATTTCTGTTTTTAGCAACTTTTTGTGCTGGGAAGAACAACAATGAAGTTTATAAAATTTAAAAATAGAAGTTTAATTGTACAGAGATTTTCTTAACTAACCTCTGTGTCCTTGGTCTTTTAACATTGGTGAAACATAATTAGTGTTCTAATTGGCTTTTCAGTATCCTTTAACATTCAGATGTAGATGCCCTCATGAGACACACTACTACTGTGCTTTGGACTGCATAGTTTACAATCTTCAGTGAATCAGTGACATTTTACAATAGGGAAATACAACTGGTTTCATCATCAAAAGATTAATTTATCTTCTACTGTGTTGAAGCAGTCAGCAGACTGCGGAACCCAGTATAGGCTAGTCCTGCCTCAATTCATCAATACTACAATATTGCTTTTTAAAAAATATCCTCTAAAGATCACTTTGAATTTCTTTTGTATTTCCTTTCTTGAATCAGTGATAGACATATTGATCCAGGCTGCTATATTTTAAGGACTGACAGCACCCGCAAGAAAGTAAGCAGCAAAGAATGATTGCTATGATTCAAAAACAGTGCTGAGCAGTTTATTGTTGTGATTCATTCTCCCAAGGCTTTCAAATTCCATTTATCAATAACTCACCAATCTTCTTGTCTTCTAGATATTTCTTTTGTAGTACACAAAAGCTAAAGCTTTACATATTTAAGCTTTCTTCCAGCCTTCTAATTTGTCTTGTGGTTAACTGTGTTGAATCAGATAAAGAGAACAGATTGTAGATTCAGCTTTACCGCTGTTTGCTACCGAAATAGTGTTGAAGCCAAAAGCGATGTGTTTAACACATTTTGATTAAAGGAATGCTGTCAAGTTGTAGAATGTAGGCTTCAGTCTTCTATGTAAATGTACTATTAAAGATTCTAATGCTTCATTTTAATAATAAACAAATAGATAAGCCTATTGTCAGTCTGTTGTATGATTTGAATAACATTGTATAAAGGGAATGTTGAAGTGTTGGAACCAGAATTGTTGAATTTGTATTTTATGTAGTACTGTCAATAAAGTAGGAGACCTTTCTATCCATCTAAGTCGGACTGTAAAGGCTACAGTGCTGAATACGTTCTATAAAAGGAACAAAATGTTAGGGAAGGAAAATAAAACATAAACCAATGTGACGGAGGGAAGTTTAAACAAAAAAAAAACCAGGGGCAGGAGAGAGAGAAACTCTGAAGTATGGCTTCATATTCACCTATCAACTACTGTTTTATCTCATTTCAGGAGCAGGGTAGCTTCTATGTGACTTTTAAGGCTATATCTCGCCTCTTCTGAAGTTGGGCTTGTTCATTAGGAAATGGGTACTGAAGGTAGCAAAGGGCTAGAAGTCTGGACAATAAAATGCATTTTTAAAAACCGTTTACAAGCAATTATCAAAATAATAATAGTAATTAAATTGCAGCTGATTTTCCCCAAGAGCAAAATTCCCCAAATTGTAAATATAAAGTTGGTATATCACTGCAAATTCTTTGGCTGATACCAAAGAAAGCATAATTTCTATACAATAATACTGCAAATCAGGAACATTCAGCATGTTGTTAGTTTCTATAATAATGCAATGACCTTGTAACAACATTGTTGTAATCGGTAAGTTACATTAACAGTAGAAATATTTCATTCCTAAATAGGAATAGGAGGTTTTCATTTTGTCCCTAGAGTCTGTTCTGTCACCATCCTAAAAGATCATGGCTTATCTGTGACCCAAATCTACGTGCCTGTTTTTATTTTATTTCCCTTCAGTTTTGTGAACCAAAGGTATTATCAGGCACTGATTTCATGTAACAATTGATCTAATGTTAATTGTTGTTTGCATGGGTGTTCCAGAATTCTAACTTTCACTCTTAATGCGTAGAAGTGTTTTCTATTACAATTTCTGAAATATCTCACCCTGACTTTGGATTTCACAACCAGCAGAAAACATTTCTATCTATTATCCCCTCAATATCTTGAAAACTTTAATCAAATCACCAGTTAATCACCTACAATTCAGTCAATGCTAACCTCATTTTGTGTAATCTCTCCGCATGATTAAGTTTGTGAACTTCAGTTAACATTCTGGGAAATCTCTACATTGGCTCCGCAGATTGATATATCTTTCCTAAAGTGTGGCCTAACTAGTCTTACAGTCATGTCTCAGTAATAGCAATGATTTATACCTTCTAAGTCAATCTTGCATCTACAACTCATTCAATTTGTTCTTCTTACGCTCTGCATTTGGAGAAAAACTCTTATTTAAGCCATACACACTAGCCTGTCATTCTCTAATGATTTACTCCAGTTCAAATGGAGTGAGTAAGTTCCTGGCCCAGATAAATTGGAATCCAAGATTGATGGGGAAAAGTAGTAACTGAAAAATGGGCTGCCTTCAAAGTTAGGGCATTGTCATGAGGGAGTAAGGTACGATAAACAAAACTAGAGCTCCATGCTTTTGTGAAATCAAAAGCTGCACAGACAGTTGTCTTGCTAATGTATGAGAGAACTGGGTACAATGTAGAAACTCTTGAAGAAAAGCTAAAATGTACAAAAAGAGACGAGAAGCTAACATAATTAAAAATAAACTTTTTATATAGGCATAAAAATAGTAAAAAGATGGTGGTAGGAGGAGTGGGACTTCAATATGTCTGCATGGAAGTAAGGAAGGTTTTGATGAGGGACAAGATGAACGTTTAACATTTATCTTTACCGAGAAAGAAGATGCTACTCTTGTCATGATGAAAATGATGTATGTTGAAATAATGGCTGGTCTAAGTATACGGAAAGATAATGTTTTACATAGGCTAGCTGTGTTTACAGTTAGTAAATTATTACAGATGTTCTATGGTATTCAAAGAATGAAGGATTGAATTAGTGAAAGTGCTGATCATTAAATTCTGATCCTCCTTGGGTATTGTGGCTATCCAAACAATTGGAAGATTGTGAATATTAAATCATCTTTTTAAAAAAAAGATAGATAGATAGAATAAAGACATTGACTGCAGTCCAGTTCTGAAGAAAGTGTCACTGGACTTGGAACATTAACTCTGGTTTCTCTCCACAAGTGCTGTCAGAGCTACTGAGTTTTTCCAGAAATTGCTGTTTTTCTTTTAAATCAATAGCCATAGTTCTTTGTTTTATTTATTGTTCAGTCCAGTTTGTTTAATTTTTTTTTGGTTTTTGAAAGCTTTCAGAAACCATTCTAATATAAAAATTATAATTTCCAAATTTGGAAACTTACAGAAAGCTAGCTCTGATTAACTTTTGAAGAGGTGATAGAGAGAGTTGATGAGATGCACAGGGACCTCCATTGCGATGGATTCTTGTAAATTTATTTCATGGGCCCTCTCGTGACTGAAGAGTCTGGTGATATGTGATTGGAATAAACTTCCAAAGGATGTCTGAAGTGCTGCAGGCCTGTCATAAAATTAAAGCCAAAGGAATAAAAGGAGCAGTTACAACATGGATATGCAGTTGCTTCAATGTTGCTTTTCAGACTGAAAGATAGTATACAGCAGGATTTTCTAGGGATTGATGTTAGGGTCTGTTCTTTTCTTGATTATCTATTTACTTGGGCGTATGGGCCACTATTCCAAAGTTTGCAGATAACAATTTGGAAGTACAATGAATTGTGAGGAGAACAATCTTCAAAGGACCATGGGATGGCTGATGGAATGGATAAAATGAAAATGAATGCAAAGAAATGTGAAGTGACATGTTTTGGTAAGAGAAATGAGAAAGGTAATGTAAAAGCAAGTTCACAATTTGAAAAGCCTGTCGGTGTAGAGGACAAATTAACAATGATGGAAGGAAATGGTGGCTCAGTCATTAGCACTGCTGCCTCACAGCGCCCGGGTTCGATTCCAGCCTTGGTCGACTGTGCCTGTGTGGAGCTTGCAAATTTTCTCAATGTCTGCGTGGATTTCCTCTGGTTGTTCCAGTTTTTTCCCCACAGTCCAAAGATGTGCAGGCAAGGTGAATTGGCCATGCTAAATTGCCCATAGTGTTCAGGGATTATGTAGGCTAGGTGCATTAGTCAGGGCAAATGTAGAGTAATAGGGTCTGGGTGGGATACTCTTCAGCGGGTCGGCGTGGACTTATTGAGCCAAATGGCCAGTTTCCACACTGCAGGGATTCTATGATCCTATCAAACATCGCAAAAGCGGTTAATAAAGGGCATGGGATCCCAAGCTTAATAAATAGGGACATGGAATACAAAAGCAAGTAAGTTACATCTTAAACACTGGCTCCACCTAAACTGGAGTATTGTGTAAAATTCTGAACATCAGACTTCAAAGATTATGTGAAGGTGTTTGAGAGGGTGCAGAAAAGATTGACAAGAATGATTCTGTTCATGAAGAGCTACAATTAAAATGATGGATTGAAGGAGCTGTGGCTGTTCCTCCTTTTAAGGAAAATTGAGTGGTGATTGGCTAGAGGTGCTCCAAATCATGAGGGGTCCAGATCAAATAGATATGAAACTGTTTTTGTTGCCGAAGGATCTGGAACCAAGGGACATGGATTTAAGTTGATTGGTAAAGGAAGCAACCAGTGATTAGGAATTTCTTTGTAAAAATGTAAAAATTTGGTCTATGGGATGTCCTATGGATGCAAACTGGGTGGAAGTACTTTCTGGAGTGGCTTTCAAAAAACAAAAGACAATTATGTGAAGATAGAAAATTTGCAGGGTGCTGAAAAGGTGGGGGATTGGGAGTAGGTGAGTTGTTCTTCCAGAAAGACTGCATGACTTGACGGGTTGAATGTCCTCCTTCTGGGCAGTAATCACTTCGATTTTAACTTTTTTATTTCTCCCACCAGCCTTAAACACATTGCATCTTTTCCCTTTACCTGTAGTGCCTTAAGCACTATTTCTGATCGTTCCAAAATAACTGAGTAGAGAAGTATTTTATTTACATGACCTGTTCCTTGAGAGTTCTTTTACCCACCTCATGCCCACCCCCAACATCTTGTTTAAAACCTTGTGACCACTCTATTCACTTCTTCCTCCATGACCCTAGTTCCAATTCAGTTACAAAGGAGCTATCCCACTATTAATGTTCCTACCTGGCCAAATATTGGTGTCAGTTGCCCATGCCACATGTTCACCACCTCAATCTACTTATCCCTAAAATTTTCACATGGCTGCAGAAATCATCATCTTTGCAGTTCTGTTCTATCATTCAGTTGCCATTCTTTGTACTCTCTCTGTTGGACTGTTTGGCAGCTGTTCTTATTATTGTTGGATCCTGACAATGATGACAAAGACAAGACCCATTCCCCCCTCCAAAATCCTTTCAAGCCAATTTGAGATGCCCCTCACTCACCATCGGATTGACAGCATGTCGTATGGTCAGGCTAAACATAATCTTGTATGTGTTGCCACTAATACTTTTCTGCTTGCAGGTCATTCTAGTATAACACCTGTTTGGGGCAGCACAGTGGCTCAGTGGTTAGCACTGCTGCTTCACAGTGCCAGGGACCTGGGTTTGATTCCAGCCTCGGGTGACTGTTGGAGGTTGCACATTCTCCCCATGTCTGTGTGGGTTTCCACCAAGTGCTCTGGTTTCCTCCCACAGTCCAAAGCTGTGTAGGTCAGGTGCATTGGCCATGCTAAATTGCCCATAGTATTAGGTGCATTAGTCAGAGGAAATGGGTCTGTGTGGGTTACTGTTCAGAGGGTTGGTGTGGACCTGTTGGGTCGAAGGGCCTGTTTCCACACTGTAGGGAATCTCTGGAATCTAGTCTAATCTAACAAATGTTTAGTCAACATGAATTGGCTATAATGCAATTGATGATTTGTGAACACTGTTTTGGTAACACAAACTTTCTACTGAACAGATAGTGATTTTCTACAACACTATTTTCTACAGCACAAGGTTGCAGAGGAACTCCACTATCGTGTTATACCAGATCACCCTAATACATTTCTCAAGGACCTGTACGGTCTCGATAAGAATAGCTACCATTTGCTATAACTGAAATAGCCTGTTGGAAAGAAAATGTAGTTTCAGATCTATACACAACACATCATATATCCACCTTCAAAATAATGCTGTCTCTGCCCCTAACTGAATTGCTACAAATATCACATTAAATCTCTTGGGACAGTTTACTGATCTAAGGTTCATTTTGGGGCACCCTACCTTTCCTCTCCGGGCAGGAAATTATGCTGTGCCTGTTGGACAGCATCAGTTTCTGCAGATCATTGCTCTCTATCTAATCTGGGTACCCCTCACTTTGCACACTATTGGTTTTATTCGTGCTTCATGAACATAGACTTATTGTTGAGTGACCAAAGTGTGGAACAAATTGTCCAGATGTTGTTGCATTTTTGTGAGTCAATCTCAATGACTGTCAATCCAATTCATTGATTCTGAGCTGGAGTGATTCAAGATAGAAATCTATTATAAGCATGTTTGGAACAGTCTGACTATCCACAAATTCCCATATACTGCAGCCTAGACACTCAAACTGTTCTTCCATATCCTTATCTAGATAAATTGTAGCTTTTGTTTGATTTTTTTTCCCTCATTTTGTACAAACTAATCTTTTTTCGTCTAAGCACTTAAAGACAAAAATCTCCCATTCTTCAAGTAATTAGACTGTCATTTAAATTTACTGGAAAAAAAATTTACAGCTCATTCCTGATGAGGGAGATGTGCTTGCTTCTCTTGAATCTTATGCTGATATCTTTTTATATCTCTTTACGTTTGTTGCTAATGTTCATTCTCCCTTATTTTCAGGCTTTCCAATTCTTGAGTGAATTGATCAGATGTTCAACAGTTTATTTTTATGTATTTGCATAGTTATATGTCTCAAAACCCCTGGGTTTTACTGCTTCTTTGTCCATAGTGATTTAGACATGATATTGTCTTTTTAATATTTTTCTCTACTTCTACTTTTTTAACAATGACCTGTTCATGCAGTAACTCATTATAGCACCTCCACATTTGCCACCTAAAATGACTAGGGCAATAGATACATGGAACAGCAAGGCATGGTGGTTCACGATCTTGTCCAGGGTAATTAAGGGTAGGGATGAAATGAAATTAGAGAAATCTTTTGGTGCCCATACTGTTTTTAAGTTCTACACTCCATTTGTATGGGGTGTGTCTCTACTGATACTGATACACCCAGAACTGAGTGGAAGCTGTGTAGACATGTCCACCAACTCCAATAGAGTTGATGCATTCCACATTGAGGAATCTCTTCAGTGGCATGTGGATACACTCTCTGCCTGAAAAATGCATCACCACCAGCTGCAGGAAGGCAGGCAATGGACCAGGATGCTTTTTCCACACTGCATTATAAAGCATTGCTGCTGTTATGCTGCTAATGGCCGTTAACTTCAGATATCTGGCCATCACCGCCACCTCTGGGGACTGACTCTTAGGAAGGGCTTTGCTTAAGGTGAGGAGAATGGAAAGATCTGCTGGCTGAGAAGAGGCCTGGATAAAACAGTCACCAAATCCTGGACCTTCTCAACTCCCTGCTTTAATCTGCAGCATGTGTACCAGAGTACCATCCCAGAGTGGGTCTTCAAGGTAATTCTGTGCAATTTAACAAAGTTAATAGTTGAGTTCAGGCCAGCTCTCTGCACAGCAATGCAATCAGGCCCATTCCCTGCTCTATCCGTGTAATTGTTTATTTTGCTAAAGAATGTGCTACTCTAGCATGGTTGTAATGCTTCTGAGCCAGGAAATCCAAGTTTGAGTCCCACCTGCTCCACAGCAGTGTAGTAACTTCTCTGAACAGATTGATTAGGAAATACCATTTTTTTTAAACTGAAGTGTCCACACACTTTTTTTCCTTTTGAAATATTCTTTATCTCCCATTCTACTGCATTGTAGGCAACCTGTCTCAAGTTATTACTATTCGCTGCATAAAACAATTTCTTCTCAGTCCTTCTCTGAGTCTCCTGTTCCCTGTACTGTCCGCTAATGGTGACAACTTTTCATTCATTTTCTACCTTGATCTTGTGTGCACATAGTTTAAACCTTGACATTCAGCTATGCCTCACAAGTCAGAAAGCCCTGAAGCTGTCAAAATTACAAACCTAGATCTAGATAAACATTGCAAAACTATTGTACATTTAATTAGTGTTTTCAGGCATGTGAATGCAGTAAGTAAGAGTAGGCCATTCACCATTCAAGGAACGCCTCATCTTCCCCCTCAGAACACTTCAACCCCAGGGCATCAATGTGGACTTCACCAGTTTCTTCATTTTCCCTCCCCCCACCTTACCCTAGTTCCAACCTTCCAGCTCAGCACTGTCCTCATGACCTGTCCAACCTGTCCTACCTGCCATTCTCCCTTCCCAACTATCTGCTCTACCCTCCTCTCGGATCTATCACCTCCATCCCCACCCCCATTCCCCTATTGTACTCTTTGCTACCTTCTCTCCAGCCACACCCACGCCCATTTAACTCTCCACCCCAGAGGCTTCCTGCCTCTATTCCTGAAGAAGGGCTTTTGCCTGAAACATCGATTTTCCTGCTCCTCAGATGCTGCCTGACCTCCTGTGCTTTTCTAGCACCACTCTGATGTAAACCCCGCATTCAAAATTCAAGCCTTCTCCACCATTCAATCTGATCATGGCTGATTTATCCTAATCAATATCCCATTCCTGCTTTCTTCCCTTGGATCCCTTTAGCCTTAAGAACTATATCTAAATCTTACTTGAAAATATTCAGTGTTGTGGCTACATTCAGCCAGTGGAATTCTCTGCCACAGATGGCTGAAGAAATCTCTCAGCCCTAACTGGCCTTACCCCACATCCTTAAGCTGTGCCCTCTGGTCATTAGAAACACCTTTCCTACATTTACCATGTCTAGTCCTGTTAGAATTGTATAGGTTTCTGAGATTCTCCTCTCATTCTTCTAAACCCCAGTGAATATAGTCCTAACTGATCCAGTCTCTTCATACATAGTCTTACCATCACAGAAATCAGCTTAGTAAACATTCCCTCCATAGCCAGAATATCATTCCTCTGATAAGGAGACCAAAGCTGCATGTGATACTCCAGGTTAGTCTTACCAATACTATATACATTTGTAGCAAGCCGCTCCTGCTCCTGTACTGGAATCTTCTTGCTATGAAGGCCAACATACCATTTACCGCCTTCACCACTTCCTGCACCTGTATGCTTACTTCCAGTGGCTGGTGCATAAGGACAGCTGAAACTTATTGCACTTTGCCTTTTCCAATCTATTGCCATTCCGATAATAATCTGCCTTTCTGGTTTTGCAACCAAAGTAGTTAATATCATCTTTTTATCCATGCTATACTTCATCTGCCATGCATTTGTCCACTCACTCCATTTGTCCAAATCATACTGAATCAACTTCTCACTGCCCACACAGTTCATCTTCCCACCCAGTTTTGTTGCCTGCAAATCTGGAGATATTACATTTAGTTCCATCATCTAAATCATGAAAAACTATTGTGAATAGTGGGATCCAAGCACTGATCCCTGTGGTACCCCACTAGTCACTGCCTTTGGAAAAAGACCTGTCTATTTGTATTCTTTGCTTCTTGTCTGCCAACCAATTCCCTACCAGGGAAAGCATATATTGTCATAATTTAGCAAATATATTTAAAGATTAAAGTAAAATGTTTGGTTCTATCCCAGTTTTAGATTGGGCAGGGGAAAGGAATAAAGATGGTTCAACCGATCTATGGTTCAAAAAGTGATCGTGTGAATCCTTCATAGATTGACAAACTCAAGTCTCATTGAGTAATGAGCTAACATTGAGAGAAGAGGGAGAGCAATGATGAAAATGAAGATTTTACAATCTGAAAGAAAAAGCAAATAAAACATATATGAAATGAAAGTTTGAGAATTAAAATGCGTCTTGACCAGCTTTAAACTTCAAGTATAAAGGCCAGAGAGTCGTCACAAGTTGAATAGCAGACTTTATACCTGTGTGCATTAGATGAAACATACCTGTTCCTAATGCCATCTTGTGGAAAGGTAAATGATTGTTCAGAGACATAGCACCGTGCAGTTCTGGTGCTGGACTGTAAAGGTCAAAAAGGTCCAACTTCAGACACCAGCCTGTGTTTATCAATTTCAATTGTGGTGGAGTAGAGATGTTACAGATTAGTCAGGGGTCCCAGGGTGGAGAGGTGATATCCACATGGATTTTCTATTTTGATCTATCCACTGATATTGAGATGGATTTTAAAAAAACACTTGATGTGAAAAGGCTATTGAATTTCAGAAACCCAGTACAGATTGTAGCTTTCCTCAGCATCATTACCATGATCAGGTGAAATTTCCTTCGACACGGAATACAAATAAGCAGATTTTTTCCCAAAGGCAGTGACTAGTGAGGTACCACAGGGATCAGTGCTTGGACCCCAGTATTTACAATATTTTTTTCATGATTTAGATGACGGAAGTAAATGTAATATCTCCAGATTTTATGAGGAAATAAGTTCAAAACCTAGTCATGTGGCGAATTTCAAATCTCTGTCCTAATCTCAGTGTGGTTTTACATTGTTGGTAAAAACAAAATGGAAACAACAATCCATTGTACTATGCACAGTCTATAGCAACCAATAACTTATGGTGTCTCTTAACATTTAAACAGACCACACAAAATCCCATCTCACCCTAAAAGACGGCTCAAAGTGATTTAGAAGGGCAAGAGCAGCCAGCTGCACCACGGCATCCTGCACACACTGTATAAACATCCCAATAAGTTAGTGCGTTTCCAGCAACTTAAATATTCTGTGATCTGTTTTCTTCTGATTATGCATTGATTACTTCCTGCCCTGAGAGTGTCTGCTCTAATTAGAATTAATACAATTATTACAGAACAGAATTGTAGCTATATGCTTTCCAGCTGCTTGTTCTGTGAGCCATAATTAAAACCTGGAATAGGAAGTTCTGTTATGATTGAATTACTGAGAATCAAGCTTTGCAATGTGGTTACTGGTAATTTGGTATTCAGATGCAATCAGATCACAAACCATCTGTTTAACCGTGTCTGAAAAGACTTTGCATCTCCGAGATTGCTTCAATTTCTTGTATAAAACTTCACAAGCTCAGCACGTACCTCACAAATAATTCATGTTTGTGTATTTTAGTGGAAGAATTCTGTTTTATCACTGTCAGAGTTATTGCATTTTTTTGGTAGATATTCCTAAATTGAAAACATAATTAGGAAGACTTATGTAGTAACTATGACATAATACGGTTGAATAATGTATCTTTAAGAAAATAGCCTATCGCATATTACAGTTCTATTTCATTTGCATATATCAATAAATTATGCATGAAATGAAATTTGTAACCTTGATCCAAATAACTGTCAAGGAAAATAAATTTGTTTTAATAGTAGTTGTATGCACTAAATGTGTTGCGAGTTTTGATTAATATAGTTTGCTCTCCTACGTACCTGGAAAAACAATGAGCAGATTTTTCTGATATATACGTTCTGAGATCAAATCATCACTTATGATTCTGAAACAAATTTCACCTATGTTTCAGTTAATTATTTGACTGAACCAGTTTTGGTTCTGAGTTTGTTTAAAGCTGGAATACCCACAAATATATTTAATAAATTGCATCCAGATTCTCCCCTTTAAAGAAAATATTATTTTGTCTCTAACATCTTCTCTCCACCTCCGCGCGCGCGCATGCGTGCGCTTAAAGTGGGGGAAATCAGAGCACTCAGGGTGGTTCGGGAGGGAGTAGTGTTAATTTTATTTCGAGTTTAATGTAGATTAATGTAATATCATGCACATGCAGATATGAAGTAAGAGTTCATATAATTAGACTAATTAAACATTTACAAAGACAAATCATCGAAAAATGAAAGATTCAGTTATAAACACTGTAATCTATAATGTCCTTAACATTTTGCTTTTTGTAAAGGCTTTTTTTTAAATGAGATAAAAATGGACTATACTAACTCTGAAAATACTGCTGGTTCTTTTGTATCTGGATTAGTTCAGGGTCAGATGTGAGAATTATTAGTTATCGATGATGTCTACTCTAGCAATCTTCCTGGCTGCCCCTGCTTCTTCCATTTCACCTTCAGTTACTTGGCATTGTCATTACTCAAAGCAATGATGGTGTCTGCCAGACTCTGATTTTTGTATCCTGGGTGACTCAGCAGACAAACCCTGGAGCCATTAGCCTTTGGCAGAGGGCAAGAGTTGATCCTGAGGAAGAGGATGCCTCTCTTTCGCTCTCTCTGCTCTGCTTTTGTGATATCTCTTGTAGCAGGGTTTATGCAGTCAGTTTCTGACTACATTTTGCCTTGTTGAGTTAGACTCCACTAGATGGCATGATTGGCACCCTGTTCCTCCCACGTACTGAGGTCAATTTGTCCCCTTTTCAATAAGGCCTTCAGAATGTCCTTAAAATATGTCTTATGTTGAACAAAGAGTATCTGCTTTGGAAGCTAGTTATTTAGTGTGTAGGCCAGAGCAGCTAATCTCACCTGATCATGGTAATGATGCTGAAGGAAAGACTTTGATCAGGATGCTGGAGTTTATGTTCTTGTCTTCCTGCTTTACTTTGAGTAACCTGCATAGATTGTGCTGGTGAAAATTCTAGTGTGGCTGGCGAAATCTATGTAGACTCCCAAATCTACTACACAACAGGCTGTCCCATGCTGCCACAACCTACCTCACGATACATTGACTGGGCTTGGAGGAGCACTCCTGAGTTTTCCAAACACATTGTTGGTAGCTAGTGGGCGTTACTTTAGAAGAACAAAGGGCACAAAGCTGAGAGCAGAACTTTGAGTGTGGAGCTATGAAAAATGCCAACATTAATTGAGAAGCAATGAGGAATGTATGGAGAAAGAATATCATTAACTGATTGAAGGAAAAAACTTCTCTTTCTAACTGTTGGAGATGGACAAGATTCAATTATGTAGCTTCTTTATGTGCCATAGAACATTCTAAAATAATTGAAAGTTTAAATATGAGCCACTAGTTATGAAATCTGCTTTTTTAATTTTACATGTTGGTGAATTCAATAACACATTGCTAAACTTTATTTTGTTTATTGTGTGCAGAAGATTTTATAGAAAATAAAGGTTGATTGGCCTGTTGTAGCCCTCTATACAATCTTATCTACTGTCTAGGAATTAAACTTCACTAGAAGTAGTTATTAAAGCAAGAAAAAGCAATTTCCTTAACTTGTTTTGTAAATTATTCTGCAGCTGTTCCATTACTGTGTTAACCAGGAAGATGCCAGTTTAAAGTTTTAAGCAGTCAAGACTTGAGTGTTTTAGATCTTGTGTTCTATGAAATGGCTCTTAAATGAGAATAATTAATAAGCTAGGAAGACACCGCTCCCTGTTTGTCTATCTTAGAATATTTAAGGTTTTTAATTAAAGGGTAGTTCTGTTTCAGTGTCGATCTTATAACAGCATAATTGCCTTTTAAAAGATTGAGTAATGAGGAATTTGTGTTGCTTGAATCATGCACCGATTTTATTTTTAAATAATGATTCTGGATCTTGAAAGAGAAAGGATCATGAAGCCAACAAGATATCATGGCTTTAGAGATGACAAGCAGCAGCACTTTGAGGATATGGGGGTGGAAGTTTTCCAGCCCTTGAGCAGCTTAGCCAATGGCAAGATGGAAAAATGTGATTCTTGACATCAAGAGAAACCATTCTGATTTTTTTCAAAGTTTCAATGGTATGTTCTGAATGTCACAAATGTGTGGCGACCATTTTACTTTCATGCACTTATACCTCACTACTGGCAAAGCTTGCCTAATTTAGGCACAGCTTGTGATTCTCTAGCCCACCACCAAGAAATGAGATGGCATCAGATTTCTGATGTGAAAGTCAAAGTCAAATAGCTCACCACTTGCTTCTCCAAGTTTTCTTCTTAAGATCCATTCATAATCATCTCTGGGCAAGATTTTAAGGATAGCGACTACCTCTGCCCTATGTCTATGAAGGTTGGAATTGGCAAAACACCAGCCTCACCATTTCATCATGATCGATCTTGGACTAACTCATAACATACTTCAGCATTTCACTGTTGTATTTTGGAGATCACCCTAACAAACCTTGTAATTCTTCTGCCAGGCTGCTCCATGGGCAGGGACACAAACCCAGCTCAGGAATCTGCATAAAATGCATTTAAGGTCTTTCCTCCTGAGTGGACAGTTGTTTTGTATTTATATAAGAATCCACCTAATCTTCCCTCTCCTGTGGTTAACTGAAAAAGTTATGGATAGTATCAAACTTAAGGAAAAAGCACATAGCTGTGCATAGACGAGTGATTCAGATATAGTGGGGAGATGATGGCCCAGTGGTATGAGATGTGGAATTCAAAACACAAACTGATCAACTGTGATCTTATTGTATGACAGAGCAGGCTCACAGGCCTAAATGGTCCACATCTGCTCCTATTCCATTTGTTTTTCAAAGGGTTAGTAGTCCCTATTTCATAGGGAGGGAACAAAGGGTTAGTAGTTTAGGAAGATGAGGTGCCTAAGAGCTGCTGAATAAAGGTGCTGCCTACAATAGAGAGTGTTAGAACATTGCCACTGTACAGTGACATCATCAAATATAGATCCAATGAGAGTGGGAAGGCAGGGACAAGATGGTGGCACTTACCCTTGCAGAGTACAGCCTGTTGTTTACCTTCTCCAGGCTCTGCTGAGCATTTCTTTTAGTCCTGCTTCAGAAAGTTTTAAGTGGTACACACCTGGGGTTGAAATACGGAGCCAGTTGTATGAATGGTGCAAGGTCCTGGCAGAAATGAGCACTTCCACATTCGCTGCTGCATGATTTCAAGTGGGTCCGATTGTATAAGCAGCAGAGGGTTGAATGAGGGTTGTTGTGAGGCATGACAAAAATACTCTATCAAACTCCTCAATAACAACATAACCTAAACATGGGAAAATTCAGGCTGTGTCCACATGGAGAGTGGTGAATTTCCACATTAACAATGTTATAGCCTGATTCTTTTTTTTCAATCTTTATAGTTCATAGATTTTTAATCCTCCCCAAATTCCACCTTAACATACAAACTGCCCATTCCACTCCACTCTCCCAGTCTAACATTGGATGTTCCTTCTTAATGGTCTCACTGCAACTTCCTGCTGATGCTTCAATCAAGACCAGCTCTGGTCCTGATTACCACAGACCTGGAACTCCCACTTGCACAAAGTCTAATTCTAGTACATCAAGCAAGAAAATCAACGAATGAATGAATTTTGTCCAAATCTCTCAGGACATAAATCGGCTATTGCAGTGCTCTAAATATTGGGCAATTACTAAGTCCTGAAGTTTCATCATACCTCTCCAAGGAAGACTAAGGAACAAGTGAAAGCTTTCTAGAGGTTTCAGAACTTGCACTATTGCATAGGTTAAATGCTGTGAATTTATTTCAGGAAAAGATAAATTTTGTTTGCTCAGGTGGTTGTACATACACTAAGTTTCTCTATAGTCATGAGATAAACTCCAGAAAATGTCAGCCAGCAGTAGGGCTGTCCAGCTCCCTAATCTAATGATATTGAACTGGGAAGACTCAACAAAATGTAAGTATTTTACTTTTATGTAACTGTCCAATTCTAACAGCTGCACTTATACTTTGCATTTTTATTATCACTTGGACTCAGAAGTTTACATTAAAAAGGTGAAATGAGAAAATTGAATTTCATTAAAATGTAACATATTTGATATTAATCATATGTTTTATCACATACATTTTCTAAGTCAATGTTACAAACAAAATTCCATGAATAATACAAGCACAGTTACTATTCATTAAAGAGTTAAAACATATT
Organism: Chiloscyllium punctatum; assembly: GCF_047496795.1. Taxonomy (NCBI): domain Eukaryota; kingdom Metazoa; phylum Chordata; class Chondrichthyes; order Orectolobiformes; family Hemiscylliidae; genus Chiloscyllium; species Chiloscyllium punctatum. The sequence goes on from NC_092770.1 coordinate 50,943,737, forward strand.
ATTCTAATGGTTGATTTAGCTTTGGCAACAAATAGATGAGCGATTCAAACCAAGATTCCAGATTTGAGATGAATTAGCCAAGATGAACTTTATAGATGACAATGGTATTTTCTTCAAGTAGCTAATTTGCAATCCAAAGGCTGAATTAGAATGTAATTTACAGAACAAAGTTGATGTATAAACTAAGTGATCAACACATTAAGAAATGTGACAATCATGTAATATTTAAAAGAATTCTGCAGGTAGCAGGGAAACAGTGAATGGGGAACTTAAACAAGGAATATTGAATTAGAATTCATTGTAATTAAAACTAAAACATAATTCCTGTATTATTGGCACTGAAGCACATAGATTTAATTATTTATCAATATTTCATTGAGGAGCTGTAACATGTAAGATAGGGCTATATCTATGCCTTTCTACATTACATTCATGGGGGTGAATTTAACAGAGACAGAGTTATGTTGATTGTTCTGGACGTGGTAGTGGCAACTACTTCTGAAACTGGGTAGGTTGCATTTGAGATTTTCTGGTTTTAAACTTTGTGATACGAGGGGCAGTCATATGATTGGTATTGGGAAAGTTTTCCACATCCAGACTTCTAAATAGAATGAGAATATTTTTTAAACAGTCATGAAGACAATATTAAACTAGAACTCTAGACAGTAATTACAAACTGAAAGCATATCACTCATAACTTTGTGCCTCACCAGAGATCAATATTGTACCATAAGGGGAAATGTATCTTTAAGGATAGCTAGACTACATGGAACTAGAGCCGATGTCTGTAAATCTCCAGCTAAGATACTCCTCTCTTCCCATCCTCTGCCACAGGTCACAATTTCAGAATATGGGATAGGCTATTACAGATGGAGGAGAAATTTCTTCACTCAGTGTAGTAACCTTTGGAATTCTCTGCTACAAAAAGTGGTCGAGTCCAAAACATTGAATGTTTTCAAGGAGGAGTTAAATATAGTTCTTAGGGCTAAAGGAATCAAAGGATATGGGGAGAAAGCAGGAACAGAGGAGTATTAAGTTGGATGATTGGCCATGATCATATTGAATGTGGATCAGGTTCAAAGGGCCTGCTGCTCTTATTGTCTCAGTTTATTGTTATGTCTGAGAAAACCTGTTGATGCTCACCCAAGTGTAAATCTGATTTTACCAATAAGTATTAGCACATATGTCTGTATTCTTTTTTAATCTGGTAGTTTGCATTCTTACCTCATATTTACACAGTCACAAGCATAATGTATTCAACCATATGACAAATATAGATAGTGCTGGATCAACAATAAAGTGGACACATGGAATCAAAAAAAGATGAGGAATCAAAGAAAAATATTTTTGTTTATTTCTAAGCAATCTGTTTGGTCAGCCAATTCACTTCAAGTCAGTCTGATTGTTTATGCCCAAGATTTCCAATGCTTTCCCCGCTGCCAGGGTTTAATTGCCTAAATTTGTGTCAAGATTTACCAAAATATTTACCAAAGTCTATTTTCATGACATTATATTTAGTGACAGTGTGTGAAGAATTTTCTGAACCTCACTGAGTGCATTCTATGGCCTAGGCTGTTTGTACTGAAATTGTGATTGATACTGAGTACTCTGTATTTGAGTACAGAAAATAAAAAGCATCATAAATGGGATACCACTACAAGCTTAGATCTCCTTGAGTTCAATTTGTAATTGTGAAAAATCCTAGTTTGATGATCATCTTTGTGATTGCTTAAAAAAATATTCTGATACTCTTATACTCTTTCTAGATGTCCGGAGGTGCAAAGTTTTCCCATCCTCTAGAAAAAGGCTCACATTTTAATGCCACAAAATTTCCAGGAAGTGGATTGTTTATTGGTATTGATAAGCGGTGTTGTGATAACATTAAAATGATTAAAAGTCATGCTCTCAAAATACATATGTGCGCAACTCAATGGATGACAGTGTTTATTCAGTATGGTGCAAGTAGGAAGTGTGATAATACTGGTTGTGAATGTGCCCTTCCGGAATTTCTTGGAGGAGTTGAGATGTCTACAATTGTCTTCATAAGGAGTTTCTTTTTTCATTTGGTATCCCATGACCAAAAGGAAATGGAAGATAATGAAACAAAAATGTTCCATCATCTTCTCAAGGACAAGAATAGTCAACAAATACTGGTCAAGCCAGCAACTAAAATCCCATTAAAGTTGAACAAAAAAAAAGGCATCAGCATGCCCCAATTAATACTTTGCAAAAATTAAGAGGTGCACAAAAGAAGGTTCAACCCAGCCCCATGTCTGTAGGAAGGTTATTCTGAAAAATATCTAAAGGTATAAGAAAAAGGTACTGAACTGATTTCCTGTCCAAAAGGGATTGTACAAGCTGAAAGCTGAGGCCGGAATTGTGATAAGATTCTTGAAAGCAGTGATTTACAGAAGACATAGAACCAGGGATGGAGTAATGGGGGAGGGATCAAGACAGGATGGAAATAAGTGACATAACTGAACTGTGCCTTCTGCAGAAAACATGAGCTGAATTTGACCAAAACTCAGTTAAGTGTCAATTTCAGGGAGTTTCCATAGAGGGTTTCTCTCCATGAACTTGAGCTTTCTCACACAATTCTCCATTGCTTGTGTCATTATAGATTCACAATGCCTCTAGGTGCCCAAAGGACATTATTGTGTACTCACCAAAGATAGAAGTACTCACCACTACCAGACTCTTCCAGGATTGCTGGTGGCATATTTAAAGCACTAGGCCAGCTAGGAACTGCCCTTCACAGTGAGTGGGGAACCAAAACCAAAGCTTCTGAGTGCACTTAAGTGGCATGGGTAACACTACTGCAAATACAAGCTTATGTTTATGTACATGTTGCTATTTCATCACTTTTTGTGCAATTGTTTCTCGTAGCTGTAAGCCACACAGGTTTACCCAGCCTTGTTGCCTTTCACCATGTTAGAACCCTGTCCATGGGAATTGTACTAATTTCCTTAATGCTCTTTCATCAATAAGATATTATGCTACAATGTGGGAGCATCAAGTGTTAGAAATCCTCCAGACATTTGAAAATGTTAATATCGATCACTTTTAAATAAACACGATCTCTGATCACAACATAAATTATGCTGAATTGTTAAATCAATCCTAACTGGCCTTTCACCAAATCAGAGTCTTCCACTGCTCTATGGTTGATAGTAACTTGATTTCATCAACAGGAAACCAAATGAACTATGAGCAATTAAATCATTCCACCCTTTTAGTTTAGATCCACTAGAGTATTATTATTTCTTCCAGTTATTTCCTACCCATAATACCTCTGCAAAGCTGTGTTGCCCTGTTAAGTGAATTTTTGTGATTAAGGGAATTGTTGAATTCTGAATAGTATTTTAGTACCAGATTGGCCATTTGTTTAAGGCCAATTTTTTTTGTTTAATTTATTGATTAAATAAAACATTCAATTTCAGCTAAGATTTATGGTGTAGAAGGATTTAGTTACTTGTTGAATCCTTGCATCAGAGTTGGAACAATCCTAATATACTATTGGCAATTTTGTGACTTTGACCGGAAAATCTATTGAATGTAGAAGATTTAAGGGGTGATCTGATCAAAGAATTTAAGATATTAATAGGAAATAAGACAGAAGCTAAAGATACCAGTGAAAACATTGTTGGGGATTCAAGACCTATGGGGCATAGTCTAAAAATTAGGGCCAGACCATTCAGAAGAAACATTAGGAAGCACTTCTACATAAACACACAAACAGTGGTAAGATATTTGGAATTGCCTTTCACAAACAGCAGTTGATGCTGGATCAAGTGTTAGTTTAAAATGGAAATTAAAATTTCTGCTTAATTAAAAATTGTATTTCAGGCTATGGGACAAAGACAAGTATGTGGAGTTAATCCAAAAATCAGCCATGATCTCATTGAATGGTGGAATGGCTCGAGGGGCTGAATGGACTATTCCTATCTCCACACAATTTCAGGAGCAAAAATAAGATGACAGCTGGTTACATATAAAAATTAAAGGCAAAACAAAATTCAAAGGCAAATGGAAAAATTATTTCATTTAGTGATGGGGACTGGTAGGGGTATAATGCACTGCTTGTTAAAGATGATGGAAGCCAATAGCATAAATAGTGAATTTTCAAAAAAGCCGTCAAGAATAGGCAAAACCATCAAATACCTAAAATCCCAACTTTGACAAATACATTTTTAGGACAGGCATTGAAACTTGATAAATAATTTTATTACTCCCTCATTCAGTAATCTAACAGGAAAGAATTAAATGATCGAAGGTAAAGTTAATAATAAGTGGCAACCTATAACATTGTCTCTGCAACCTACTCGACTCCCACAACCTTCATATCTCTAAATTCTGTCCTCTTGAAAATCCTGAATTTTAATTGCTGGTCACCACACTATTTTCTTGGCTCCAAGTTCGAGAATCCTTCTCTAGCACATCTCTCTTTCGTAAAATGTTTTTTAAAAAAAGGGCACCTTAACACCTCTCTTGCTAAGGTTTTGATCATCCAACCTAATAAAAGTTGCTATTGCCCTACCAGATATTAGTTCTCTCATTAGAGAAAGAGGATTGGTAGTGGTTTAACCAGAGGTTCATCATGCCTCAGGTGAGGGGAGAGGTTGAGAGGGAGGCTTCTTCATGGTAATCTTAGCCAGTGTGGGAAATGAACCCATTCTATTGGCATCACTAAGCAGCCAACCAGCCAACTGATCTAATACCTGCTTAAATCAGAGAGATTTACAGCGCAGAAACAGACCCTTCGGGTCCAACTAGTCCATGACGACCCAATATCCTAACCTAATCTAGTCCAATTTGCTAGCACTTGGTCCATATCCCTCTAAACCCTTCCTACTCATATACCCATCTAGGTGTCTTTTAAATGTTGTAATTGTACGAAGTCTCCATCACTTCCTCTGGCAGCTCATTTCATACACGCACCACCCTCTGCATGAAAAATTTGCCCCTTAGGTCCCTTTTAAATCTTTCCCCTCGCCCTAAACCAAAGCCCTCTAGATCTGGTCTCCCCCATCTCAGGGAAAATACTTTGTCCATTTACCCTATCCACACCCCTCACGGTTTTTTAAAAACTAAGGTCAGCTGCGCCTCTGACGCTCTAGGGAAATAGCCCCAACGCATTCAGCCTCTACTGACAGCTCAAACCCTCCAACCCCTGGCAACATCCTTGTAAATCTTTTCTGAACCCTTTCAAGTTTCACAACATCCTTCCAATAGAAGGAAGGGAGACCAGAAATGCATCCAATATTCCACAAGTGGCCTAACCAATGTGCTTAGTGTTATACTTTGTTGTTTAATGCTCCTAGGAAGCATCTTGGGATGTCAGTGCTACATGTCATTATAGTTTTATTCAAAAGTTACAATAAAACAACCCACTCTTGAAAGAGTAATATTACTGAAAAAAAATTTTATTCATGCAAATGCCTAAGGATGTACATCATTTCAATTTTTTTCAAATCTTTTAGCCAGATTTTTTTTGATATTCTGAAATAGAACACCAAGCTGGAAATTGTAGATTAGGTTAGTGGGAAGCACAAAGCCAACAAGTCTCACAGTGGTGGTTGTGATATTAATATGCTACATGCTCAGATAGAAAGACCCACATTTTCAGACAAATTGAAAAAGTGCATTCAAATGATGATGTTTTCTTTCTAGTCAAGCCTATTTTTCCCAAATAATCTGGAAAGGGATGGGATGTCTTAATAGAAAAAGATCACATTACATTAACGAAAAGGATAATATTTTTGGATAAAATGACCAGATTGTCAATAGGATTAAATTAACATAAGCACTTAAATTGTCAAATTAATTCTAAATGATATTAAACTGACCCACACCAAAATGTGCACTTCCACGTATCAAATAAAGCTGATACATATAGATTAAAAAATTAAAAAGCTAAATGCTTTAAGAAAATAAAGGACATAGAATTTCATTTAAAAAAGAAGCAAGACAGCTAGAATATCACAACACTGTTTTTCAAAACTTAAGACAACAGAATCATTTTATTAGGCAATACAGAACAGAAATATTAATTCCACAATCTTTAAAAGGCAGAGTGCAATTGCATAACAATACAACTGGGTCCATTCTGTTTCAGCTAGTTATTTATTTTGTCCAGAAATGCAACATAAAAACAAAATGAAATCAGTGAATCGGCTTAGACAGATGTAAAGATTTGTGCCAGAAATTAAACAAGATTGGTATCTTTTGAAATAATTGGACATTTACTGAAAAATTAAAAGATTTTCATGTTTTAAAATTTTTTTAGAAACATTTTGTGAATATGGTATCGCACACTATTACCAGAAGTATTGCATTTTGGTACTTCACACAAAGGACACATTCAAGTAAACAATATTTAGAATTTTGAATTGTATAAACCATTTTTCATACCATTCCAGCCATAAAAACCTCACTCAAAACATGTTGTTAATAACATTTTCCCAACATTAAATAAAACATCTTTAAAAATTGCCACCATTCCAATCACTAAAACATCTAAGTTTCTCAGCAAAAAAATCTGCCATTTAAAGTGGAATGTTTACTTAAAGCAGAAATCCTAAGTATGATCTATATTTTTACAGAAAAGCAAATTCTAATCAAGATGAATATGTATCTGGATGTTGCTGTATAATACTAAATAAAAATTTCTTCATTATTTTGTTTTGCACTCATTTTAAATCATGGTTATTTTTGATGCTTTCCTAATCAATGACTGAATTATCCTCATGTACACTGGGCACGACAGGTAGAAGGGATTAAGCCAATTTAGGTCCATTTAAAAAGGGTGCAAGAAAAATAGAATAATCCATTTCCACACATTATGGATTTTAACAAATATGTAAAAAACCCTCTAATGCTCACTACAATAAATTAAAAGATTACCCTAATCTGAAAGCACCCATGTCAAAAATGTAAACCAAAATGCATTATTTGTAGTTGTTTTAGTATGTTTAGAGGGAAGTGTGAAATCAATAAAGGGAAATACAGCTAATAGCAAAAGATATTTTTGATTTGTCCAGTGGAATAGCAGATTTTAGAACTTCTTCACATTTAAAAAAAAATCAGTGACATCCCCAGACTCAACAAGGCATTGTGATTAAAGAGGTTTCTTCCAATAATTTGCCCATTTTCCTAAATGCTGGTAATTTGTGTGCACTATTTAGCTTATAGCACTCCTCCAGACATGGTAACACAGAAGCTTTTGACTTGTACAATCAAAAGTCTTCACAAGTTTAATTTGAAATAAGCTTATTAAATATCAATATAGAGGATCATTGCCTCTTAATATGATCACTGCATATCAAATTACTTATAAATAAACTCCTATTGGAGTATTTTAATCAGATTCTTGGCTTTCAATGCATTAAGGTGCAAACATTTGTAAAAACGACAATGCCGACAATCAACCTAACTGCATTCAGAACTGATCAGCTTGATTGTTGCACACATGAATATGAACAGTACATTTCTGTAAAAATCTAAAGTTAAAACCAATCTCAAATTCTAAAAACAAAAAAAAACTCAACAGATTAAACTTCAAAATGGTTGATTAGTTAACAAATTACAACCTGCACTGTTTCAAACATAATCAGCCACAAAGTAGTCTTGTAGCCAGAAAGGAATTTCAGAAGTTACATTACAGGTTGGAACCAGTTTTATTTCATGTATATAAATGAAGATTTCAGAAGACAATATTAAATATGACAAGGTTCCTCATGTGGAAAGTCCGAAGGTTATGCATTTTTCCTATATTCTAGGAGTCATATTTTATCAATGAATCAAAGGAAACCAAATCAACTTGGAGAAAATTGGCTTAGATATTAGTTTTGGAATTCCTGAGGCACTGACTGAAGCATTGAATTATCAGTCACCAAGTAAAACTGCAAAAACTATTGCACATTTACAAAACAAGGATTATTTTTAAAAGTTGGTAAAGTGTGGCACTGGCAAAAGCACAGCAGGTTAAGCAGCATCCGAGGAGCAAGAGAGTCAATGCTTCAGGCATAAACAGTCATCAGGCTCTTCAGATGTCACCTGACCTGCTGTGTCTTTTCCAGCACCATACTTTGTCAATTCTGCCTCCCAGCATTTGCAGTCCTCACTATCTCCTAGTATTTTTCAAAGCCATACAAGACGATTGAGTTGATTAATTGCTCTCTGGGGAACTCATTTTAAAAGTAAAAATGATCTGGCGTCATTTGTTTCGATGAACCACAATAAGCAAAACAGTTCCAACAATAACCATATTTCAGACCTACTTCAATCATGCCAATTGGGTTACAATGAATTACAGTACATAAAGATTCCAACACAAAAAGGCCTCAAACCATCCGGATGCTTAGACTCCACACAAACTATCCCATGTTCACCTGTCACCACATCCTTCTATTCTTTTTTCCCTTGTGTACTTTCAATATTTATCCACACTACAACTTACTATCTTACCACTCTGGACAAACTTTTCCCGACATTGCTTATTGATTGGTGACTGTCTTATACTTATGGCAATTAGATTTGGGTTCCCTCAAATTCAAATCAATTTTCCATTAAAAACTTCCACAAAGAGACACCTCAGACCAACATTAGCCTTCACTTATATAGGAAAAACAGCACAATCTAACAGAAGTACCCTCTCCATGAAGTTTTTTTGCACACAGTCTCCAGTATTCCTACATCCCTTTATAAAGGCCATAATGGTGCACCATACTCAAACTAGTTTACTCATTATTCTATACAAGTTCAACACATCTCTGCTTTTCAAATCCATCACTCTAGAAATGAATCCCAGTGCCAAAAGCGTTTCATTAACTACCATTGCTTCCTGGAGGTATCAGTACTGATATACCACTTTGATCCTTTAGAAAATTTTAAATTCACTATTAAAACATTATCTTTATTCTTCTTACCAATGTTCCATGCGGCACTTGTCAAATCAAACTTTATTTTTGGCAACAATTACAACTTTGAGAAATAAAAAAAAGTACATTTAAAGCACAATTTAATCATTTTTATGCACAACTTTAGTGTTAAGCCTCTTTGCTACTCAACTGTTAATTGGGTTTGGAGTTCTGCTGCGCTTTTCCAGCAACACATTTTTAAGCTCTGATCTCCAGCATCTGCAGTCCTCACTTTCTCCTGGGTTTGGAGTATAAAAGCTATACAAAATAGCAATGTGACGTGGAGAACAAATGAGATTCACACGTGCAATTTTTAAATATAGCTCAGTGAGATTAACTAAAGGAAGTGAAGGATAGCATCAAATTGGAAAACAAAAATAGGAAGGTTTTAAAAACCAAAAGACAACCAAGAGGGAGAAGATAAAATTGGATGGTGAACTGGACATAGGCCCCTGAGAGAATGAGACTGGGGAAATAATAAATGGGCAAACCAGGAAACGAGAGAGGGGTTCAGTAAATGCTTTGTGTCAGTCTTCACATTAGAAGATATTAAAAACATTCCAAATAAACTAAATAAGCCAAGGGCAAAAAGAGAACAAATAAGTACAATAAGCTCCACTTGAGAAAAAGTACAAGGGAAATTATAGGGGCTAAAGACCAATAAGACCCTGCAAGTTGAAGGGATATTAAAAGGAAGTAGCTACAGAGGACAGTGGTTGTATTGGTATCAGCAATCCTTGGATTCTGGAAAAGTACCATGAGAATTCGAAAAATGTCAATGTAACCCCTTTGTATAAAAGGGAAAGAGACAAAAAGGTAACTGTAGGCCAGTTAGCTTAATGCCGATCATTGAAAGTAGGGAAGATTCTGATATGAAGGATGTCATAACAGAGTATTCAGAAATACATATAGTCATGAAACCATGCTGACTCTGCTTGAAGGATAATTCACATCTAGTAAATCTGTTAGAGTGTGCTTTGAGGATGTAACAAGCAGGTTATATAAAAAGCAGTGGATGTAACAGATTTGGATTTTCAGAAGGCATTTACCACCATATATTATACTACTTAACAAGAATCAATAATCTTGAAGGTGGCATATTCCCATGAATAGAGGGTTAGCTAATGAATAGATGACAGAGTTGGGAAAAACCAAGCATTTTTAGGATAGCAACCTGTAATTAGTAGAGTGCCACAGGAATCAGTGCAGGAGCCACAATTATTTATAATGTGACAATTAATTACTTGAATAAGCAAAGTGAAAGCACTATAACCAAATTTGCAGAGGACACAAAATAGGCGGAAAGGCAAGCAGCAAGGATGACAGTGTCTGCAGAGAGACACAGGTTAAGCAACTGGGTAAAAACTTAGCAGATGGAATATAAATGTGGGGAAGAAAAGGAAAGTATTTTGTCAGGAAGAATAAAGGAGCGATTATTTAAATGGAGGAAGACTTCAGAAAGTTGGATAGGGGATTTGGAAGTCCTTTGCCATGAGTGACAGAAAGCGAGCTCCAAGTTCAATGGATAAAAGGGAAGGTAATTGGAATATTGGTCTTTATTTCAAAAAGGAATGGAATAAAAATGGGCAGGTTTTGCTAAAACTAAAACCTTTCGCTGAAACACTGGTCAGACCACAGCTAGAATACTGTGAACCATTTTCGACTTCTTATCTAAGATAAGATGGCATAGGACGCAGTCCAAAAAATGTTTACTGGATGGATTTCAAGTGTGGAGAGGCAGCCTTAGGAGGATCAGTTGAGTATGTACTCTTTGGAATTTACAAAGAGATGACCTTACAGAAACATGCAAGAGTCTTAGGGAACCTGACAGGGTAGATGGGGAAAAATATGTTTCTCCATGTGGGGAAAACCAGAACCAAACAGCTTAATCTCAATAAAGGGAGTGCACATTTAAAGGAGATGACAAATTCCTTCAAGGCTAGGTCATTAAGTGTATTCAAAGTTGGAAGATTTTTAATCATCAAGGGAATAAAGGGTGGGTGGGTGGGGGGGAAAAAAGACAAGACTGTAAAATTGAGGACTATCAATCAAATCATCATGATCTCACCGAATGATAGAGCAGATGCAAAAATGGATGATTAGCCTACTCGTCCTATGTCTTCTGGTCAATAGGGTGTAGGTTTTTTTAAAACCGATTAAAATGAAGGCATTTCCTAGACTCATATTTAACATATTTAGGACTCATTTCATGACCATTTGATGAGGTACACATCACAGGATGATCTAGTGCTTTCACAGAAAACAAAATTGTAAGTTGTTCATGATTAAATCAACAAAACTATACAAAACACTGGCTCAGCTTCAAATCAAAGTATGGCATCCAATCTTGGACACCATACTTTAGGAAGGGCGTTTCAGATATTCAGAAAAGTGGCAGAAAATGATTACAAGATTGGATCCAGGGATGAGGCACTTCAGTTGCAAGAATATTTTGGAAATAAAAAGTGATTGCTCTCCTTAGAGAAGGCAAAATTGAACAGAGACTTTAATATAAGGTGTTCAATGTTGTGAAGGATCTAGACAGAGTAGTAAGAAAGAAACGGTTCCCATTGGCGGAGTATAGAGGACAGGAGTTGGGAGGTCATGTTACGGTTGTACAGGACATTGGTTAGGCAACTTTTGGAATATTGCATGTAATTCTGGTCTCCCTCCTATTGGAAGGATGTTGGGAAACTTGAAAAAGGGTTCAGAAAAGACTTACAAGGATGTTGCCAGGGTTGGAGGATTTAAACTATAGGAAGAGGTTGAATAGGCTGGGTCTGTTGGCCCTGAAGCTTCGGAGGTGGAGGGGTGACCTTATAGAGATTTATAAAATCGTGAAGGGCCTGAACAGGACAAATAGACAAAGTCTTTTTCCAGGGGTGGGGGAGTCCAGAACTAGAGGGCATAAGAAAGGTCTGTTTCCATGCTGTACATCTCTAGGACTCTATAGTGGAACTGTTAAGCACCAGAGGTCAGAAGTGCAAAGTGCAAGAGAACCAGAAATGACAGGGAACAAACTGAATGATCCATCCTGTGCTTTAACCATTCTATGATCATAAAGTAAAAAAGCTAAACTATGACGAGAGTACATAATTCAAGAATTACTTAAATCTAAGGCAACTGCTTAAATCCACATTGCTGATAAAAAAGAGTTCCCACTATCAACAACGTGAATCAAACAGCTCTATGATCAGCACTGTTGCTCCATGTCCAGCTCTAAACTTTGACATTTAGGATTTAAGATACATAGCTCAGTAACTAACTTATACACTGTGTACTCATAGTCAAATACTGCTCAAGGTAAAGCCAAAACCTCAAATTACTCCAAGTTCAGTTATTAGATTAGATTAATATTTGCCTACTTGTTATTGGCTTTCAAGTTAACACCAATTAAGATGAATACAGGCCGCGTTCATATTTTAAAATTCAAATCTGAAACATGTAACTCAAAAGATCTTCAAACCCAGCAATTTTAAATAACCTTCAGAACCACATTGAAAGACACATGTAAACTAAGACATATAAAAATAAAATTACATTGTAAGTTCCATTAAAATAGATACATCTAATGACCAGAAGAAGAATTTGAGAAAACGTGATTTTACTTAATGAAATATGGTATACATGGATAAAATAAGCAAAGCTGACCAGAGCAAATTAAGTAATGCCATTGTTTGAGGGAGATTACATTGCATAACATTACCAGTGCATTAGCAGAAACCAAATTCAAGTTATGACGTAGATTTGCACATTATGTGGAAACATTTTTTGAAGTGAAACTATATAGAAGATGCTAAGTACAGAAAAAATCTCAACAAATCAGTAGATTCAATGTAATTTTTTTATTACAATTTTAAATGACATGAAATGAATATGTGGCTTACACGTAGCTAAAATGGACAGCACAAGAGACCTTGGAAGAAATGACAAAAGATCCAACTTTGTGTTTTTTAAAGAACCACAATCTGGTTATGTTTTATTCTGTTCACTGGTCATTTCCTTTTTTCCTCCCTCGAGGAGCCTTTTTAATCCAGATCAATTTTTTTTGGCTGATTTGGTTTGCTTGATTTCCACCCTTTATTGCTCATTATAGTTTCCAAGTTCTCCCGAGTTCTATGTATTCTACCACATCTGGTACAAGTCTCATTTTCTCACTTTGTGAAAAATACTCTCAATTGACTTTTGAGGGGTTAAGTGAGGTAGGAATTTAAAATAAAAAAAAGAGAATTTCTAACATACTACAATCATTGGAACAGCCTCAAACATCGCTACTGCATGTAGCCCCATACAGGAATCTGGAAAACTGTTTAGCAAGACTGAATGTTAGCAGACGCAAGTCGTATAATTTCTGATCTCCATGTTCACATGTAAATTCTTTCATGTCCAGGATTGAAAGGTCAAAGAATATGCTGGCCCCATTTAATCAAACTTTAGGTATAAAATAGAGTTAACAATGTTGTTAAGAATATCAAATTAGGTGACAACCATATGCAGAAAGCAACTTCAGTACATAGACAAAAAAGGACAATGCCTAGCCATATCCAAATTAGGATTAATGTAATGAAGTGCAATCTGCCTAACCAACACTTTCACCCAATCACTAATTTTATTAAAAGAAAAGAAAACCACCCTAGCAGCAACTTGGCAAAAACTCTTTATAAACACTAAATTAAGCCAGAATTACACTTGATGTGCAAGTTTTTTCTCAGTTATAATTTTGTGGAGCTCATCTGCATCTTCAGTGGTTTTCACACGGATCAAAATGGGAACAGCAGTGTCAGGATTCTTCTCATCAATGGGAGGGTTGGGAATGCAAACAATAAGGATATTGTTCTTTCCTGTCCTTGTACAAGGCAGTGACGGATGAAGCATAATGTTCAGTAAAATATTTCCTGATCAACAGAAAAAATGTCAAGGTATTAAATTATAGAACTTTACTACTCCTTTCCCATTTTTCAAAAATATTCCCTACAGTGTGGAAACAGACCCATCAGCCCAACAAGCCCACACCGACCCTCCCAAGAGTCACCCACCCAGACCCATTTCCCTCTGACTAATGCACCTAACACTATGGGCAATTTAGCATGGCCAATTCACCTGACCTGCACATCTTTGGACTATGGGAGGAAACCGAAGCACCTGGAAGAAACCCACGCAGATACTGGGAGAATGTGCAAACTCCACACAGTCGCCCGAGGCTGGAATCAAATCTGGGTCTCTGGTGCTGAGGCAGCAGTGCTAACTACTGAGCCACCATGCTGCTGAACCACTCCTGCAAATCAGTTTTTTCTTTTTAAAAATGTGTACCTACTTCCCTTTTAAAAAGTAGTTACAGATTCTACCATTACTGCTTGATAGGCCAGTCCTTGGCTTGATAAATTCAGATACCATTTCAGAGGCTAAGTCCTCTGATTATGACCCATTGGTTAATGGGGATTGCCAGCCTCCATTTATCTCCCTTCCCTTTATAATCTGTAATCTTTCAGAGTTTATAAAGAAACTGTTTAAAAATTTCCCTCACTCAGCAAGACTGAAGTCAAATTGTATCCCAGCCAAAAACAACCACAGGTCATCAGATTTGTACATATACTATTGGTTGAATATCTATGATTGTGTGAAGATTTGTAGCTTAGGTTGAGGTTTGCTCGTTGAGCTGGTAGGTTTGTTCTCAGAAGTTTTATCACCATGCTAGGTAACATCATCAGTGAGCCTCCAGTGAAGCCCTAGTGTTCTGTCCCACTTTCTATTTGCGTGTCTTGGTCTGTTAAGGTGGGTGATATCATTTTTGGTTCTTTTTGTCAGAGGTTGGTAAGTGGGCTCCTAATTGGTGTGTTTATGGATGGAATTCCGGTTTGAATGCCAGGCCTCTAGGAATTCCCCTGTACATCATGGTATAGCCTGTGCTGGATGGATCGGTTCTCAGAGTTGAAGTGGCATCCTTCTTCAGTGTATAAGGATACTACTGATTGTAGGGTCAACTTTTTCATGCAGAGGGTGGAACGTGTATGGAATAAGCTGCCAGAGGAAGTGTTGGAGGAGAGTACAACTGCAACATTTAAAAGGCATTTGGATGGGTATATGAATAGGAAGGGTTGGGAGGGATATGGGCCAGGTGCTGGCAGGTGGGACTAGATTGGGATATCTGGTTGCCATGGACGTGTTAGATTGAAGGGTCTGTTTCCATGCTGTACATCTTTATGACTGACTTTTGATGGCTAGTCGGTGCTCGTGTATTCTGGTGGCGAGTTTTCTGCCCGTCAGTCCGATGTATTGTTTGTTGCAGTCCTTGTAGGGTATTTTGTAAATGATATTTGTTTTGCTGGTTGTTAGTACAGGATCCTTTAGGTTCATCAGTAGCTGTTTCAGTGTGCTGGTAGGTTTGTGCGCTACCATGATGCCAAGGGGCCGGAGTAGTCTGGTAATCACCTCAGAGATGATTTTGACATGTGGTAGTGTGGCTACAGTTTCTGAGCATGTTGTGTCTACATGTTTGGATTTGTTGTTTAAGAATCAGCTGACTGTTTATTGGGTACCAGCTGTTCTTGAATACATCATGTAAGTATTTTTCTTCAGCTGCTCTTAGTTCCTGGGTGCTGCAGTGTGTTGGGGCCTATTTAAATAATGTCCTGATGCAGCTCAGTTTGTGGGTGTTGGGATGATTGCTTCTGTAGTTAAGTATCTGGTCTTGAGGTGTTGATTTCCTGTAGGCACTGGTCTGTAGTTCTCCATTAACTGTTCATTCCACTGTGACGCCTAGGAAGGAGAGTCTGCTGTTTTCCTTTTGTGAAATTTATTTCAGTAAGAATGTTGATATTGTAGGTTTCCTCTAATTTGTTCCATTTTATGACAACAAAACATGGTCAGCCATGAAGTGGACCCAAAGTTTGTGTTGGATCATGGGGAGGGCAGTTTGTTCGAGTCTCTGCATTACTGCTTCTGCTAGGAAACCAGATACTGGTGATCCTATGGGCTTTCCGTTGATTTGTTTGTAGTTCTTGTCATTGAATGTGAAGTGGGTAGTGAGGCACAAGTCTACTAGATTGAGCATGTAGTCCTTGCTGATGAAGAAGTTGATGCTGTCTGGTGCTGGTGTCCTTGGTTTGTATAGTAGTACGTTCAGTGTTTCTTTGGCCAGGCTGATGTTAATTGATGTGAATATGGCTGTTACATCAAAAGAGACCATTATTTCTTCTTCTTCTTCTTCTACCTTGGTGTCTTTGATGATGCTCGGGAATTCTTGGGTGGAGTGGACAGAGTGGCATGAGTCTTCTACTAAGTACTTCAGTGGAGTTCCTTTGCCAGTCTGTATGTCAGTGTGCCAAGGAGTGACACTCCTGGTTTGTGTACCTTAGGTAATCCATAGAAGTAGGGTGTGTTGGATCCAACTGGTTTCATTTTTTGGAGGTCTGTTTAGTTAGTTTTGCCGATTTATGAAATTTCTTCAATGGAGCGGTTTTACTAGTTGTGGAGTCAGGTGGAATGCCACCTTTGTTAGGTGCCAGTATCTGCGAGCAGTGAGTTTGTCTTTTCAATTGTGTTCTGTTTAAGATGGTCATACACACTTTGTAACCTACCTACAGATAATGTTCCTGTCTTATCTGTGTCCTCCTCTGGCTTTCCTTTCCTGTGTGTTGAAGGACTCAAAAAAAATAAACATTGTAATCCTACCCGCAGACAAAGGGTGCATGACCATCATCCTAAACAGAACACAATACAGTGAAAAGGCAAACTCACTGTTGTTTGCAGATACCCACAGATCTCCAAACAAAATAAAAAGAAACCTGATGGATCAAACACACATCGCTTCTACGAATTACCTAAGGTACACAAATCAGGTGCCCCTCCTCAGACTTATAGTCTCACTCCCTGGCACACAGACATACAGACTAGCAAAGGAACTCCACTGAAAACTGAAATACCTAGTAGAAGACTCATGCAACTCCATCCACTCCACCCAAGAATTCTTGAACAAAAACACTGAGGAAGAAATAATGGTCTTTTTCGATGTAACAGCCATATTCATATCAATTAACATCAGCCTGGCCAAAGAAACACTGAACGCACTACTCTACAAACCAAAGGACACAAACACCAGACAGCACCAACTTCATCAGCAGGACAACATGCTCAAGCTAGTAGCCTTGTGCCTCGCTACCCAATTCATCTTCAATGACAACACCTACAAACAAAATCAATGCAACAGCCATAGGATCACCAATATCAGGCTTCTTAGCAAAAGCAGTAATGCAGAGACTTGAACAAACTGCCCTTTCCACGATCCATCCCAAACTTTGGGTTCACTATGTGGATGACACCTACATCATCCTCCTCACTGGCATAAATTTCACAAAAGAGGAGAACAACAACAGACTCCCCTTCCTAGGTGTCACAGTGGAACAAACAGTTAAATGGGGAAGTACAGACCAGCGTCTACAGGATGGCAACACATACTTAACTACAGAAGCAATCATCCCAACACCCACAAATGGAGCTGCATCAGGACATTTTAAATGGGCCACAACACACTGCAACACCCAGAAATTACGTGTGGCAGAAGAAAAATAACTATGCAGTGTATTCAAGAACAATGGGTACCTGATAAACACAGTCCTTTGTTTTTTAAGCAACAAACCCAAACAAGTAGAGACAACATGCCCAGAAACTGTAGCCACACTACCATACAGAGACATCTTGGAGATGACTACCAGACTACTTCGATCCCTTGGCATCATGTTAGTGCCCAAACCTACCAACAGACTGAAACAGCTACTGATGAACCTAAAAGGATCCTGTGTCAATAACCAGCAAAACAAATGTCATTTACAAAATACCATGCAAGGACTGTAACAAACACTACGTCGGACAGACAGGCAGAAAACTAGCCACCAGAATACACGAGCACCAACTTGCCACCAAAAGACATGAACCACTATCACTAGCATCCTTACATACAGATGATGAATGACACCATAAATCCATCCTCGGACTGGCTAAATAGTGACACGCACCGGAATTCCTAGAGGCCTGGCATTTGGAACTCCAAAATCAATAAACACAACGATTTACCAACCTCAGAAAAAAGAGCAGGAAATGATATCACCCCACCTCTCCTCCCCACCCTTAACAGACCAAGACGCATAAACAGAAAGTGGGACAGAACATCAGCGGTTCACCAGAGGCTCAATGATGATGTTACCTAGCATGGTGGCGAAACATCTGAAAACAAACCTACAACCTGTCCATAATTTTCTTTGAAACCTCAAACTCAAATATCTAATTCTCCACTGGACAACACACACTGGATTCTGAATTTTTCATTCTAACAGCTAATAGAAAGTTGTACAAATAAAAATGTTGGCCATTGCATGAAAAGAAATTAAACAATGCATTTATTGACGGAACATCTCATAAGCAATGACTCATTTTAAATTAGCACCTGCATTTTCTCTCTTCCTTGCTTCTGGCTCAAACGTTTAAGTACTCAGATCACTGAAGGCTCAATGTAAGACTGACATGTGCATCAGGATACTGTGGAAGCTCTGCTTTGCTGACCTATGTGGAAATTGCCTGGGAAGTTTAAACTTTTAATTAATGACCCCACTGCCATCGATTACCTTCTGCAAACATCTCAGAAGGAACTGGAATTGTAGATGTCAGACAGTGCAATTACCCAAATAATTCCCAAGAAAAATATTCAAACCGAAAACCTAGTCTAATCCTGGGTAACGCCAGAACAAAGTTCCTCTCTGCCAGTCTTCCTCCTCGTCCCCGATACAGCTATTCCTTACACCCTAACTGGACCTGACCACTTGCCTTGCCCACCCACAATACCACATTAACTATTTGCTCAATCATCCAATAACATGCAAACAGAGTCTTTAAAATTACTGTGCAACAGCTAGCACCATAGAATGTCCTGTCTTCCCTAAACCTTGCATATATCCAAGTTTCCCCTTTTTGGTTCCACAGAGAAAGTCAGCTTCTCAGCTTGTATCTGAAATTGCCACTCCTGTAAATCTCTTCTGCCTTCTCAAAATTCCTCCCTGAAATGTCATCACCAAACTGGATGGAATACCTTAGTTGCAGCCTAATTAGACATTTTCAGAATGACCATTCTTTTCCAATCTGTATTTAAATACCTTTAGCATGAAGTTCAAGATTCTGTATGTTCTTTGCTTGCTCTGTCGATATGACCTGCCACCTTCAACAGATTATGAACATGAAACCTAGATCACTCTGACCCTGCATATTCTTTAGTTTGTACAGACTCTACATGTTGCTTCTGCCAAAATAAATATAATCCATATTAAAAGTCGCCTCTGCTGCTTGCCTACCCTATTCTGCGAGCCTAAATAACCTACTGCAGTCAATTGGACTCAATCCCACTGATCGCCTTACTCTAGAGAATTCTCACCACTTTTAAAGTCAGTTTTCGATAAAAGTACAGCAGCAATATAACCTATTTGTTACATTAAAGATGATGTGAAATATACATGTTAATCTACTTACCAAGATTTGTATCTGCTCGCACCAACAACTGGATCTTTTGATCTGTCACAGGTTTCAAATGGATTGTACCAATTCCCTTCTCCTTGAAATCCCCATCTTTCTTGTAGAACAGTTTACACCTGCATAAAAAAGTTAAAAAATATAATAGTAAACTTATACTAAAAAAACCTTGCACAGAATAGCAATTCCACTCGTCATTGACCCAATTCTACATTTATTAACCTGCATCAGAATTGGCTTCTACAAGAAGCTGTATTTCTAATAATTGAGATGTATGCAGACAGCTCAAGAGGAAAAAAAAAAATCGATCCAACAGGTAAATTAAAGAACTGAGTGCAAAGTCAACAAGAACTATCCTGAGGGATAGCATATGAAAAACTAGTCTCTTAGCCTTTCAGAAGCCAGTTTTGAAGAAAAATTCAGAGGTCCTGAAATTAAAGGACCTGAGAGAACGCGGCAGTCAGTACGGCATCAAGAGAATCATACTAAGCCAGTGTCTGGGTGTAGGTCTCAATTGTAGGAACAGGAGGTCATTCAGTGCCTCAAACCTGTTCCATCATTCAATGAGATCTGTTGCCTCATTCCATATACTTGCCTTTGGCCCTATCTTTTAATAACTTTGATAAAGAATGTATCATAGATTAAAAAATAACTGTTCCAGTATCTCCTGTCATTTGTGGAAGACAATTCAAAGCACGCGGTGTGTGTAAAAATGCTTCTGAACATCACTCCCAATTGATCTGGTCTTAACTCTCAGACTATGCTCAAGTGCTAGAACCCCCAAACCTGGGAAATAATTTCCCTTTACCATTCCGGTCTTTTCCTGTTAACATTCTGAACACGGTGATCAGATCACTCCTATTTTGTGTAAATGTCTCCTCATATCTGGACCTCAGGGATTATAATAACATTCCTGTAATCTTACATTGTCCTCCCTCCAAGGCCAGTATATCCTTGTTTTGTATAACTGCAGCATAACTTCTGCACCCTTGTTCCCCAGTCCTCTAGATATAAAGGCCAGCATTCCAGTAGCTTTGTGGATTATTTTCCATACCTGTTCGTGACATTTAAAAAAAACAAGTCTATGTACCTGAAGCCTCCCCATCATGAACTTCATACCATTTAGGAAGTACCCGGAGCTGTTTTTCTTGGTCAAAAATGGATAACCCCTCACTCGCTTATGGAGCCGAGGAAGCACACGGAGATATTTTAAAAATCCAGATGGCTATGGGATTTGTCACATCAATATGGTTCTCAACAAGAACAATTCACCTCATGTCGATTTTGCCTTTGCACTATACAATAATAATCCAATTCTCTTTTGCATGCCAGGATTAGAAGGGCCTCCACCATACTTAAAGCAATGCATTCTGATCATAACCACGTTTGGTCTATGAAAAGGTACTTCTCACAACAGCACTGTTCCTTTTACCATTACCTTAAATCTGTACCGTATTTATTGACCCTTTCACCAAGGCAAACGTTTTCTCTTCCTTTATTCTACTGCCTCATAACTTTGAATATCTATCAAATTTCTTCTCAACTTTACCATCTCCAAGGTAAAAAGGCCCAACTTTTCTAGTTTCTCCATATAACTCACATGGAATGATTCTCCTGTATCTTTTCTGCACTCTCAAAAATGCCTTTGCATCTTTCCTAAACTGCCCAGAACTGGAATCAATGCTCCAGTTGAGTCCAAACCAGAATAATCAAAAAGTCCTTTCCCTAGTTGTCTGTGCTCCTATGTACGAAGCTCAGGACCTCTTGTGCTTTTTGCAAACACTGTCTCAATCTGTCCTGCTGCCTTTAATTAGTGTACATAGGGCCCCTATACTTTTGATTTTACTTCTTTTGGTAGCGTAACCTTTAAGAAACAAAATTGTCTCTACACCTTCCTACCATCATTTCACACTGCCTGACATTAAACTTAGTCTGCCAATTGTTTGACTATTCCACCAAATTGCTCAACTTTTATGAATTTTAAGTAGCATCCTGCTCACAGTTCACAAAACTTCTAAATGCAACTTTGAAAACTGTACCCCCTGTAAACCACAGCCCAGATTATTAATACACTTAGCAGAACAATGTAGTCCCAGCACTGACCTCCAGAGAATTCTACTATAAACCTTCCCCTAACCCCCAAAAAACAACTTAGCTTTAAGCTATTTCTGACCCTCAGACAAATTCTGATTTCATGCTGCTACCACTTTTAATTCTGAATTCTAACTTTGCTGACAGGCCTGGTTTGTTGAATTTTAATCAAATGCTTTTTTGAAGTTCATGGACACTACATCAACCCTTTGTCAACTCAAACTCAAGCAAGTTAGTTAAATGTGATTTGGCCTAAAGTTCATACTGCTTTGCCTCAGTGAAACCAAGGAACTATTAATTTAGTTCTGTATCATCATTTTAAAAATATCCTCTACCTAGGTTAAACTGATTAGCCTATAGTTGTAGGCTGACCTTATCACCTTTTTTTGAACAAGCATAGTTTGAACAGTGTACATTTTTATTTTTCTGTATTTTACTGTGGACTACAATAGGAAAAGATCGGTTCTAAAAAATACTAAGAATGGTTGGAGGATTTCTGTACTTTTCTTTTTAAAATAGGCAAGTTAGCAGGCACTCATTGTAAGTAGTGTTTATCACCTGCTTGTTGTGGAAGTCAAGTTTGCAGATGAGCTGCAGCAAAAGGGTATATAAAATGCAGCTGATTGGTCACTGGTCCATAGACCAGTCAGTGATGAGAGAAGTCTTCTGTCTGCAAATAACTATGTGATCAACTCACAGATAGCTGGACAGCTTAGGCATGTGAATACTTCAGTGAGAAGCCACTACAAAAACTTTAGATAATGTGCTGTTTTGTTCTGCAGAGAGAAAAAAAAAAAAATCACAAGCCTGAAGATAGTCTGCAAGGATTGTGAAGGTTTGTAGCTCAGGTTGAGGTTTAGGGTGTAGGTTTGCTCGCTGAGCTGTAGGCTTGATATCCAGACGTTTCATTACCTGGCTAGGTAATATCAGTGGTGACCTCCAAGTGAAGCGAAGCTGTTGGTTCCTGCTTTCTATTTATATGTTTGTCCTGGATGGGGTTCCTGGGGTTTGTGGTGATGTCATTTCCTTTGAACAGGAAATGACATCACCACAAACTCCAGGAACCCCATCCAGGACAAACCTATAAATAGAAAGCAGGAACCAACAGCTTCGCTTCACTTGGAGGTCACCACTGATGATGTTACCTAACCAGGTAATGAAACGTCTGGATATCAAGCCTACAGCTCAGCGAGCAAACCTACACCCCTGAAGATAGTCTATTTACTTTCCCTTGCCAGTTGCTGCAAGTGGTGACTTTATATTAATACATCAGAGACCATTACAAGTATGAAACAGACACCCTATGCCACCTGCAAAGTGGTTAAAGTATCTAGAGAAGGGAGACAGAAGCAACATCCCAATCAGCAAAAAAGATCTCAGCAATTGCTGCAGACAGGGAACACCGAATGCTTTCCTAGTCTTTCCCTCTTTCCATAATATTCATTTTCACGTGTACGTATATAACATGTATTAAAAAAAGGGTAACTGACAGAATTATTATAGTTCAGAAGGAGGCTATTCAGCCTATCATGTCTGTATCAGCTCTATTTTCTAGTGCCACTCATGCCTTTTCCCTATATCCCTGCACACTGGAATTATCCAAAAGAAAGCCATCTAATTCTTGCCGAATGCCTAAATGAAATTTACACACACAGTTAGTGCATTCAACACTTTTGCTGTGTGAAAAAGTCTTTCCCTCTCATCACCCTTGCTTCGTCTGCATACAGTCAGAGATGGACCAAAGGGCCTGCTTCCCTGTGGTATAACTCGCCCACGCTGACCAGATACCCCAACCCAATCTAGTCCCACCTGCCAGCACCCGGCCCATAACCCTCCAAACTCTTCGTATTCATAGATCCGTCCAGATACCTTTTAAAATGTTGCAATTCTACTAGCCCATTCCAAACACACCACCCTCTGCATGAAAAAGTTGTCCCTTAGGTCTCTTATTTCTTTCCTCTCTCACCCTAATCCTGTGCCCTCTAGCTCTGGACTCCCCCACAAGGAAAATACCTTGTCTATTTCCCCTATTTATGCCTCTCATGATTTTATAAACCTCTAAAAGGTCACCCCTCAGCCTCTGGCGCTCCAGGGCAAACAGCCCTAGCCTTACAACCTCTCCCTATAGCTCAAATCCCCCAACCCTGGCAACATGCTTGTAAATCTTTTCTGAACTGTTTCAAGTTTCACAACATCCTTCCGATATGGAGGAGACCAGAATTGCACACAATATTCCAACAGTGGCCTAACCAATATCCTGTACAGCCACAACATGACCTCCCAACTCCTGTACTCAATACTCTGACCAATAAAGGAAAGCATACCAAATGCCTTCTTCACTACCTACCTGCGACTCTACTTTCAAGGAGCTATGAACCTGCACTCCAAGGTCTCTTTGTTCAGCAACATTCCTAGGACCTTACCATTAAGGTGTATAAATCCTGCCAAGATTACAAATTGTGTTAGAACAATGTCCTTTTGTTTGAGCTTCTTTTACAAATGGAAACAGATTCATCCCAGGCCGCTCACGAGTTTAAAAAACTCAATCTGATCTTCTCTCAGTTGTCTCCTTTTCTAGGTGGTCAGTTCCAACTTCTTCAATCTAACCTCATAGCTGATGTTTCTCAAATCTGGGACTATTCTAGTAACCCTTTGCAATGTATTTGCATCTTTCCTATAACGAGATGCCCACAACTGTACGCAACACTGCAGCTGATGTCTAACGAGTGTCTTGTACAAGTTTAACATCAGCTTCTTGCTCTTGCAGTCTGTGCCTCATACTTTATAAAAAGTGGCTAGAGTTTTAACTTGTGAAATTATATGCTGGCGGTTCATAATTGTTTACTTGTTGCTGGAGTCCATTTGAACAAATAGTTATGTACAAAACATAGTCCATGCCTTCTGCTACCTGGTATCTGAAAATTAGGTTAATTATGGAATAAGCGTGTACTTTTTAAAAATTCTTTTAACTTTTCTGGTGACTCCAAAAATAGCTCGATTTCCAGTGCAGCATAACAATAAGTGCTTGTAACTCTCCTGTCCCTCTGGTATGACCCCTGCATCCAAGGAAGATTTGAAAATAACACTCTTCACCCTAGTTTCCCTCCAGATATTTGGTCACAATGTGTCTACTCCTGTGCCTTTTCAAATTTAAATATATAAAATGTAAGGAAGCAAATTTACTGTAGCTAAATTTGCTGACACCACAAAAATTGGGAAAAGGCAAGTTGCAATGAGAAGGCAAACAGTTTAGAGAGATACTGATAGGTGAAGCGGGCAATTAGTAATTGGAGTATTAGGTGAAAAAGTGTGAAGTTATTCATTTTAGAAGGGATAACAAAAGATTTTATTTAAATAGAGAAACACTGCAGGAAGCTGGAACACAAAAAGGGACTTGGAGGTACTTGTGTACAAAACACAAAGCTAACACACAGGTGCAGCAAATAAATCAGAAAGGCAAATGGAATGTTGGCCCTTATTTCAAGGCATTGGAAGTTTAAGAGTAGGGATGTCTTACTGCAATTGTAAGGAGCAGATGAGATCACATCTGAAGTACTGTGAGCAGTTTTGATCCGCTGATTTACAAAATATATTATTTCATTGGAGGCAGTTCAGAGAAGGTTCATTAGGTGATCTCTGATATGGAGAGAATTTCTTATGAGTAAAGATTATGCGGGTTGGGTCTCTCCTCACTGGAGTTTCGAAAAAAAATGAGGAATGATCACACTGAAACATATCCCCTTAAGGGGTTGGACAGTAAATGCTAAGAGGATGTTTCCCTCTTAAAACAGTTTAAGTTCAAAGGGAATAGACTCAGAATTAAGGGTACCACTTAAGGCTGAAATGAGAAAAAAATTTCTTTCCTCAGAGGGTTTAGTGTATGTGGAATGCCTTGCCAGAGAGCTGAGGACAGAGTTCTTGTGTACAGAACAACTTTGGTTATCTGAACAAGACAGGCGGGGAGTATTGTGTTCAGATAACGGATGATGTTTTACATGACCTCGAGATCTTGTTTGGATAATCCAAAATTAGGATAATTGACATTCGGGTAACAAGGTTGTTCTGTATATTTAAAGGTTGAGATAGATTCTTGATCAGTAGATGAAATCGAAAGGTAATGGGGAAGGGTAAGGAAGTGAAGTGAGGAGTGTCAGATCAGTCATGATCCTATCGAATGGGGAGGAGACGCGATAATTTCACTCAGTTGGTCGGATGGCTAATTTATGATAGAGAGTGACACTAATGGGGTGGGTTCAACTCCCACACCAGCTGAGGTTACCATGAAGGATTGTCCTTCTCAACCTCTTGCCCCAGAGGTTTGATGACTCTCTTTCAAACCATCACCAGTTGGTTCTCTCTAATGAGAAAGCAGCTGTATGGTCTGGCACGACTTAGGCGACTCAATGTTTTATTTGGAGCAGGACCAATTGAAAAAGTTAAGCTCTAAATTAAATTCCAGAAAATTACTTCAGTACTAGTCATGAAACACAAATGAAATAGGTATCAGGAACAAAAACAGAGTGGAGTTGTAAATAAATTGAAATTTGTTTCAGAATAAAATGACATACTTCTTGGAAAAGATTGCATCCTCTTCTTTGACTTCAGTCACAATTGGTTTGGGAGGTTCTTCATTCTCTTCATCTTTTTCGTCTACAATTGAAAAAAAAAACTAAGTTTAGAACAGGAAGATAATGCAACACAAAAGCTGTGGAAGAAAAATAAACTAAATAGATTGCTACTGGGATGACAAACCAAATGGTTTGTCTGTCTAACAAGATAACTACATGATTACTGGATTGTAATATCACAATATTACTGGTTTTGCAATTCAGTTTTGCTGCCTGATAATAAATGAAAATTAAAAGTCTAAATGCATTCTCACCACAACTGAGTATTAGGATCAAACCCGAAAAGCAAAGTTATAAAATGGACTCCATCACCCACTGCAGGAGTAATGTGTGCCATGTCTGGATGTGGACAAGATGTGGCTTTCTTTACTAATTAAAATAGTAATATGGTGATTTCAAAGAAAATCACATTTTGGATATGGGATCACTGGAAATGACAGCATTTACTGCCTATTGCTCAAAAGATTTTTGTATTTTACTGTGCATAATCTCCACTATAGCAGATTCCAAAAGGAATTGCCTGAGAAGTTTACTTTCCTCTGAGCAATGTCTTTATGCCTAGAACCCTCCAAAAGTATTTTTTTTTAAAAAGTACTTAAAATATCTAACTTCTCTTGTGTAATAAAAAAAGGTTTAACTACTCAATTGAACTCATCTGTACATCATCCCTACCCCGCAGAACTACACCATACCCAGACCCTGTCACATTCCACCCATTAACCTCCCCCTTGCCACTCCATACTTCCCACAGCTTTCCCATTCTACCGTCAGACCTGAACCCACCATATGCTATGCCTCATCAGAGCTGGCCAATCTGCCACCAGACAACTCACCCATTCCCATTGTCAGACTAAACAGTTAAATGTAGAACGTTTAAACGTGGACAGATATCCACCACTTCAAGATAGAGT
Organism: Chiloscyllium punctatum; assembly: GCF_047496795.1. Classification (NCBI taxonomy): domain Eukaryota; kingdom Metazoa; phylum Chordata; class Chondrichthyes; order Orectolobiformes; family Hemiscylliidae; genus Chiloscyllium; species Chiloscyllium punctatum. Next base: position 50,970,797 of record NC_092770.1, read on the forward strand.
GAAAACAAAGAGATTGGGGCTGATCACCAAGCTTACATGGTTAACTTTAAACTTGTAATTTTTGTTCATGGTTTAACATAAAAATGCAACATTCTTGGAAATGGGAAATTAAACCGGTGATAGTAAAAGGGCTGAAGCAGTAACGGCAAAGAAGGGTAACATATTAGCTATGGCATTATTGCTCCAATTAGCAATACTACATGTTGAGAATAAGAGCAGCTTTCTTGTTGAAAACATACAAGATTCTGAAAAGGGAGACACTGAAGCTTACTTTCCAGACGAGAGAATCTCGGTCATGGTGAACATCCTCACGATAAGGGGCAGATCATTTAGGAATGAGTCAGAGAAACTTCTTCACTCAAAGGGCTATAAATCTTTGGAACTCTGACATCCACACCATCTGGATACAATCACTGAACATAATTAAGATTGAAATGGATAGATTCACTGCTTCAGAGTCTAGATTGGAGACTTCACCAGTTTTCTCATTTCCCCTCCCCCCACCTTACCCCAGTTCCAACCTTCCAGCTCAGCATCATCCTCATGACCTGTCCTACCTGCCAATCTTCCTTCCCACCTACCCACTCCACCCTCCTCTGACCCATCATCTTCATCCCCACCTCCATCCACCCATTGTACTCTTTGCTACCTTCTGCCCAGCGCCATACCCTCCCATTTATCTCTCCACCCCAGAGGCTCCCTGCCTTCATTCCTGTTGAAGGGCTTTTGCCCAAAATGTCAATTTTCCTGCTCTGCTGATGCTGCCTGACCTGCTGTGCCTTTCCAGCACCTGCAGTCCTCACTTTTGCCTAGATTCACTGTTTCAGATAATCAAAGTATAAGGGAAACAGACATGAAAATGGAGTCAACACCAAAGATTATGATCATATGGAATGAGAGAGCACGAGTCGATGGGTCAACTGGTTTATTCCTGCTCCTATTTATGGGCTTATGTGGCAGTTTGTAAATCCACTGCTGTACATAATTTTAATTCAACTAAATTTAAACTCCATGTATTAAAATTTGACACTGACATGAGCATTTTTTAAAAAAATAAACAAACATACATCAGAAGTTACAATGCCTGAGCATTTACAAAATATTTGCAGCAAATTGCATTCCCAATATATAACCTGTCGTCAAGATTATATGGCCAAAATGCACTGCACAATCAAATACATTGGGAAACATTTTCCCAACTTATGCCAGCCATACTGTTGACTGCCTCAATGTAGAATTTTCCTACAAAAATAAACCACAAATGTTCAGTAGACAAATGGCCATTCGGTGTAACAGGTTATGTTAATACTTAACATCACCTTCCTCCCACTCTCTCATCAGAAACCATAACATTATCTTTTTGCCTTACATATTCATCTAACTCTGCTTCAAAATTTATGGCATTCACTTCAAATATACTATTGTAGCATTTTCTACATGCTCACAATTCTAACTTTGAGAATCAACGTATTAGTCACTTGCTTATATTTATGGATCCTAGTGCTGCCTCTCCACAGTGGAAACATTTCTCTCCATGCCTACCCAATCTTAAACGTATTTACCCATATCTGCCCTTCGACTACACTTTGTCCTAGTTATCCACTAGGGACAGTGGCACAGACATCCCTTGGATAACAAAAGTCACAAGAATGGGCCAAAGGAGTAAAATGGGATTTGGGGCTGACTGAGTACATGGATCGGTGGGTAGCAAACTAGTAGATTAATAAAGATTGAGCCCACTCCTAAAGGAAAGGATTCCAGCCTGTTCAATCTTTGCTTATTAGGTACAATTGGATCTAGCATGCTTCAGTCTTTATGGTGTCTTCTCCAGGTCCAAAATGATACAGTAAACAAAAAGTGATCAAAATCAAAGTTCCAAAAATATTTAACCCCCAATATCTCCGCTTTCAAATTTGATTGCTGTAGATATAATCCGTAGTACTTAATTTGCTCTTTCCAGCCTTATTCGTCTGCATTGCTACTTTTAAATGGCGTATGTATGTGTACCCCCAGATTCTCCTGGAATTCTTTCTTAGTAAGTTGGTTCCTTATTTTTACAAAATGTATAAAAACTCACACTTATCTATAATGAGATCAGCATGCTAATTACATAACCACACTGCAAGTTTATTAATGTCTTCTTGCACTTCGACCAATCTTCTGCTATATTAACTGTTGAAATTGCATCTTCAATTGTAGCATCCAAATGTAAGTGGCCTGTAGTCTCAGCACATATCATTACAAAACATCACTTCCCATTGCTTGCCATTTTCAGCAAAGGCACTCCACATTTAAACTCACCCTATTTAGTGTTGCACTTTAGGATAGATAAGTTCGGTTTTAACCTCAAACCCATGACTTTCAGGACCCAATTTTGGATCCAACGTCCCAAATAACCCTGGATCCCATGAATTTTTACTGTCTTTAATCAGTTTCCCCATATGGGACCTTGCCAAAGGCCTTGCTGAAACATATCTATTGCCTTACCCTCATCCAAATACTAGGTCACCTCCTCAAAATTCCTCCAGATTCATCAGGCAGGACCTCCTTCTGCCAAAGTCATGCTGACTATCCCTGATCAAACCTTGCCTCTTCAAATGGAAATTAATTTTCTCTTTCACCATCTTCTCCAATACATTCCTACCACCAACGCTGGACTCAATAATTCATAAACCTGTGCCCACACCTCCTCCCTCACCTCTATCTAAGGCCCTAAAGGAACCTTCCACATCCATCAAAGTTTCACCTGCACATCCACCAATATCATTTATTGTATCCGTTGCTCCCGATGTGGTCTCCTCTACATTGGGGAGACTGGGCGCCTCCTAGCAGAGCACTTTAGGGAACATCTCCGAGACACCTGCTCCAATCAACCAAACTGCCCCGTGGCCCAACATTTCAACTCCCCCTCCCACTCTGCCGAGGACATGGAGGTCCTGGGCCTCCTTCACCGCCGCTCCCTCACCACCAGACACCTGGAAGAAGAACGCCTCATCTTCCGCCTCGGAACACTTCAACCCCAGGGCATCAATGTGGACTTCAACAGCTTCCTCATTTCCCCATCCCCCACCTCATCCTAGTTTCAAACTTCCAGCTCAGTAACTGTCTCCTTGACTTGTCCGACCTGCCTATCTTCTTTTCCACCTATCCACTCCACCCTCTCCTTCTTGACCTATCACCTTCATCTCCTCCCCCACTCACCCATTGTACTCTATGCTCCTCTCCACCCACTCTCCTCTAGCTTATCTCTCCACGCTTCAGGCTCACTGCCTTTATTCCTGATGAAGGGCTTTTGCCCGAAATGTCGATTTCGCTGCTCGTTGGATGCTGCCTGAACTGCTGTGCTCTTCCAGCACCACTAATCCAGTATTTGGTTTTCAGCATCTGCAGTCATTGTTTTTACCTCAATAATTCATAGTTCACTCATCTATCAGTTTCTGATCTCTGGCAACTCCCTTGGTTGTTGGGTAGTGGAGGTTTCCATTGCAGCAATGCAATGTCAAGGGAAGATGGTTAGATTCACTCCTGTTGAAGATAATCATTGCTTGGCACTGAAGTGCAACATTATGGATTAGATTAGATTAGATTCGATTCTCGACAGTATGCAAACAAGGCCCTTCGGTCCAACAAGTCCGCACAGGCCCTCCGAAGAGTAACCCACCCTGACCTATTCCCCTAATCTCTTTTCACCTCTGACTAATACACCTAACACGATGGGCAATTTAGCATGGCCAATTCACCTGATCTGCACAGAGTCAGAGTCAGAGAGAGATGTACAGCATGGAAACAGACTCCTCGGTCCAACCCATCCATGCTGACCAGATATCCCAACCCAATCTAGTCCCACCTGCCAGCACCCGGCCCATATCCCTCCAAACCCTTCCTATTCATTTACCCATCTTTGGATTGTGGGAGGAAACCAGAGCACACAGAGGAAACCCACGCAGACAATGTGTAAACTCCACACAGACAGTTGCCTGAAGTGGGAATTGAACCCAGGTCCCCTGGTGCTGTGAGGCAGCAGTGCTAGCCACCATTCCACCCCTAAAAGGATGTGGAGGTCATGTTGTGCATGGGCATACGTTGTATCAATATCAGAATGGAGATGATGCTGAGTATGCACTTCTGACTTTATGACAAAGGGAGGTGTTTAATCAAATAGCTGAATGTGTTTGGGCCCAGAACGCTGCCCTTAGGAACTCCTGCAGAGATGTCCTATGATGGAAATAATTTACCTCTGTCAACCACAACCTTTACGCTAAGGATGACTTGAAGGGTAGGTCCACCTACACTCCAGTTCTTACCCAATTCAGCTTTTCCTGCAGCTTCTTGATGCAATATATGGTCAAATGTTACCTTCATGTCAAGTGCAGTTATTCTACCATGATTCAGCTCTTTAGTGCATGTTTGGACCAAGATTGTAAAGAAAGTGAATTTCAGAGCTGATACCTCATGTGATTGATGCAAAGTTCAGTCAAAACACAATGACATCAAAATACATGTGGACCAGACTCTTTAAAAAAAAAGGGACATTAGGGAATCAGATGAGTTTTTGATTTAATCAAAAATGGATTCCTGGCCCTTGTTAGGCTAGCTTTTAATGTTAGATTTTTATTGCAGATTGTGCAATTCAAATTCAATAACAGAATTCTAACCCACGTCCTCTGTTTTTTTCCAAGCTTCTGGCACATTATTCCAGGGAAGACCAACACCCAGACCATTCCTAACAACTCTGGAGCTGTTCTGGTTGACCTTAAGCAAAAAAACAAAAAGGGTCTAACAGTGACAGAAGAGGAAAACTCTGCAAGGAGCTGTTCCTTCAGTCATAGACTGTTTCTGCCCCATTTTTGCCAGGGGACACACCCCACATCAGATCACACATCAGGCTGAGAAAAGAAAACAATCCTGAATGAAAAGCACCCTGCTTCTGACCTCCATTTTCATACGAATTCCAGAGGCGAACACGAGATTTGTGTCAGCTAAACCCAACTCCTTAGCTCGAGCTTACTTTCCCTTTTCCTTGTGATCAGAACTTGAGAGTCTAGTCTGTCTCTATCACGTTTAAGTGAAAAGGTAAAAATTGGTATATTAGCTCTGCTGGTATTTTTATTAAATTACACAATTTTTGAAGTCCTCAATAGATTGCTTATCATGTTTGTTTTTACACTCATGCCATAACTTTTTGGAATTCTGGCACCTGCTGCTGGGTTTCCTCCTGAAAGGAATGAGATTCAAGTCGTCAAACTGTTTTTTTGAACAATTAGAAAAATTAGGTTACTTTTGCCCAACAGATGTGGGAAGTTTTGGAAATGCTCAGCTTGTCTAGCAGCACTTATACAGAGAGATTCAGGCTTTAGAAGCCATGTGGCAGAACTAAAAGAAGATTGGGGACCTGAAACCTTGACTGTTTTTCTCTCTCCACAGAATATTTCAGATCTGTCGAATCTATAGTATTTTGGTCTATAGACTGACATGAGGCATGAGAGATTAGCTAGTTTTAATTTTAATTTTAAAATGATAATATTTATCACAATGCCACACGTATTTTTCCTGTTAACAAAGCTCAATTTTGTGTATACAGGTAACATTACTACATTTGCATGTCCTTGGGCTCAGTTTATAAAATGAGTAATTGATCCATTGCACAAAATATTTCAACATGTTAAGATTTTAGCTAAAGCTGTCTGGACACTGGTTTGAAAGAAAACACAGGTGATAACTGGATACTGTATAGGTCGAATTGAAAAATACCTTCAAACCAGACCATTCGGAGATTATTTGGACATGACAGCAAGCAACTAAAATAAAGTGAAAAAGTACGTGGAAAACAGTCCTAATGCAAAAACAGCATGTTTTTATTGAGGTGACTACGAGACACAAAATGCAATCTTAAATTCAGGTTAGTATTAGTATTAGACTTTGCCCTGTTCAGTGGCATTTACCTTGGGCTGGGATTTGCAACTGTAATAAGGCAGTGAAACTTGTCAACTTAAAGCACATTTGTTACTTACTGTTGTACTTCACCTTGGACTAAATATTTCCTGCCTTATGTAGAGTTTTATTGTTACATCCCATCGCATCCACTATCAACCACGAACATATGCTTATGCCTTTCTTGCACTTATATTTCTGATTTGACTGATATACATGACTGATTTCAACATGTAACAGCAATGTCATTTTTTTTTGTTCACGTCTTTCAAAACCTGAATGTATGTTGTTAAACTATTGACTAATGCAGTGGGTGGTCTGGAATAGTAGTTGCTGTCATTATTAACAAAGTTACTTTACTGCATTTGTACTATGAAATTTAATCACCATTTGGATTCCTGTTACCATTTACCTACTTTTCCTGATTATCACAGATGTGCTGCCTTAAGAGATAGAGGGGTTTAGAGAGGGAATTCCAGAGTCGCAGTATATGCTTTGGGGAGATGTTGTTCTGATCTGTCCCCAGAAATCTACAATACTGGGTTGTGGAGGTACAGGCAAATGGGAGGTAACTTAAATTGTGTAATAGGCATTTGTTTCAGCAATGCTGGTAATTTAATGAATTACCTAGCACCATGGTGCTACTACTACAATGCCATTAAATCAGGTGTTCAATATTGTAACAAGCAAGAAAGCCAAATCTTCTGTTTGGACATCATTCATAAAACACTGTTTGGATACCAGCAAGATTAATTTATAATGCCTCATCTTTCTAAAATTTGCTCAATAGTTCCCTCAGAATAAAATTGAATTGTGCACCTCACGCAAAAAGGCTGATGTTCCTGCTATAACTTGTACGCAAGATTAAAATTTGCGAACACTTTAATCTAGCCATTTCTTTAAAGATGCGTGGATAAGAGAAAAGAAACAGAGTACACTTCATGGCTATTGACAATATAATAATAATAATAATAATTATTCAACCTGACTACTTTAAGACTAGGACTACTGAATTTGTAAGTATAAACAGTTTATTTTAAAAAAAAAGGTAAATAGTATCCATACCTTTGCGCTCACTGCTATTTATTTCTTCTGGTTTTGCTACAGATGCGGTGAAGGAAAATGTTGGAGCTCCAGACTTTTCTTGGTTTAGATCTTTTCCAAATAATGAGCCTGAGGTACCACTACTGAAAGAAAAGCCAGATAAAGGTGGTTTTTCCACTGTTTTCCCAAAGAGGAAGCTGCTGTTTCCACTATTTCCTATTGTAGTCTCAGGTTTCATTTCTGAAGTGAGTGGAATAATATCATTGCTTTTAACAGATGAAAAGATGGGTGGTGGGGTTGTCCCTGGTGATGTTTTGGAAACACCAATTGTGTTAATAGACTGCGCTTCTGGCCTCTTGCTGCTTGTGTCACTCTCTGACCCACTATCAGAGCTGCTACCATATTTCTGCTCAATGCTCGTCAAATGCTTCTCGTAGTCCCTGAAGATTGGGGTCAAATCACATAGCGGATTCTCATTGACATGTTTGGTGATCCAATCCCGGACTGAACAATTTAGTGCTGCGAGTTGTTTGTTGTATTCGTTACAGCCCGTTTTACTCCGAGTGTTAAGTTGATTAACACCATTTGCTTTTGTACCTATTTCACCTTTCGCCAAGGGATTTGAAGGAGGACCGTTAGACAGAAAAGAACCTACAAAATAAAATTAAATGCTTAATTAGATTGTGAAATAAAACAGATTATTGCATTATTCTAAGGTCTCCAAGTCTTCATAGATCAAGACTTCCTATCACTTATTTTTTTTTTGCTGTTGTTTTTTTAAAAAAAGTCTTCCCCCCACCCAACAGTAGTGGAGTCCAAAACTAGAGGGTATAGGTTTAAGGCGAGAGGCGAAAGATTTAAAAGGGACTCTAGGGGTAACTTTTTCCAGACAGAGGGTGGTGCAAATATGAAATGAACTGTAACAGGAAGTGGTAGAGGCAAGTGTAATTACAACATTTAAAAAGACATTTGGACCGGTACATGGATAGGAAAGATTTGGAGGGATATGAGCCAAATGCAGGAAAATGGGACTAATTCAGTTCAGGAAACCTACTTGAAGGTTCTCAAATCTATTCAACATTTTTGGATTCCCCACGATTCAAAAATACATGACATACAATAGTGAAAAGTTTTAACAGCTTAAATGATTTCACTGAGAGCCTAATTACACTAAAATGAAACAAATACAAAACAGATTGAATCATTTAAAAAGATGAAGCCAAGTCCAAAAGCAGTTCTATCTGGTGTTGAGATCAAGTTGGGATTCACTGCATATGTGAATTATTTTGATACTAGTCTTACAAGTGTAGTATTAAAATTTCTAGAATACAAAAACAGAAAGGAAGAGTAGAAGATGAAAATAAATTACAAAGAGTAGAGAACTCACTGAAATAAACAGCTCAAAAGTGACTGACTGAAATGAATGCCAATATGAGGATGCAATGATGCCCGATTTGATAGGTTTTGTTTAATTTTTAAATGTCTCTGAAACATATTCAAGAACTGCAGATCTCTTTAATAAAAACAAGTTTATTTCAGAAGAAAAATAAACAAGCTAAACATAGACAAATTAGTTTTAAAATCATTCTACCAAACGATAAAACAGCTTCAAGCCACTTTCCACCACAGTTACAAAGCAAAGGGGGTTGAGACAAGGTGAGATAAATCATATCCTGTTTTAAAAAAACATATTCGCTCATGGGATGTAGGCAGCACTGGCTGGCCAGCATTTATTGCTTATCTCCAAGTACCCTTCAGAAGGGGACGGTGAGCTATCTTCCTAATCCACCGCAGCCCGTATGTTGCAGGTTGACCCAATAACAGCAAAGGAATGGTGACATATTTGAAAGTCAGAATGATGAGCAGCTTCGAGAACTTGCAGACGGTGGTGTTCCCATGTATTTGCTACCCTTGTCCTTCTAGGTGGAAGTGGTCATAGGTTTGGAAGATGCAGTCTAAGGCTCTTTGTAATTTCTGCAGTGCATCGTGTTGGTGAAGAGAGTCGGATGTTTGTGGATGTGGTGCCAACCAAGCAGGCTTCTTTGTCCTGGATGGTGCCAAACTTCTTGATTGTTCTTGGAGCTGCACTGACCCAGCTAAGTGATGGGTATTCCATCACACTCCTGACTTGTGCCATGTAGATGGTGGACAGGCTTTGGACAGTTAGTACACAGTATTCCTAGCCCCTGACCTGCTTTTTTTCAAGTCACTGGGTTTATCTGGCGAGTGCAGCTAAGTTTCTGGTTTAAGGTAACCCCCTGGATGTTCACAGTGGGGGGCTTCAGTGAATGTCAAGGCTGCGCGATTAGATGATTTTATTGGAGGAGATGGTCAGTGTCTGGCATGTGTGGGGTACAAATGTTATTTGCCACTTGTTAGCCCAAACCTGGATACTGTCTGGGTCATGCTGCATTTGAATATGGTCTGCTTTAGTATTGGAGGAATGACAAAACATGTTGAACATGATGCAGTCATCTGTGAATATCCCGACGTCTAACCTCATGACAGAGAGATGGTCACTGATGAAGCAGTTGAAGATGGTTGGACCTCGGACACTACCCTGAGAAAAACTCTTCCAGAGATTGTCTGGATTGGAGATAACTGATCTCCAGTAGGCATAACCATTTTCATATGTGCCAGATATGGCTCCAAACAGCAGTGAGTTTGCCCTAATAGCCCTTGACACCATAGTAGGTCAAAAGCAGCCTTGATGTCAAGGGCTGTCACGCTCACCTAACCTCTCGAATTCAGTTCTTTTGTCCACGTTTGAACTAAGGCTGGAATGAGGTCAGGAGTCGAGTGGCCCTGGCAGAACCCAAACTGAGGGTCACTGACTGAGTTATTGCTCAGCAGGTGCTATTGATAGCACAGTTGATGACAACCTCCATCAAGCAAAAGTGAGGACTGCAGATCAGAGTCTAGATTAGAGTGGTGCTGGAAAAGCACAGCAGGTCAGGCAGCATCTAAGGAGCAGGAAAATCGACGTTTCGGGCAAAAGCCCTTCATCAGGAATGAAGGGCTTTTACCCAAAACGTCGATTTTCCTACTACTCAGATGCCGCCTGGCCTGCTGTGCTTTTCCAGCACCACTCTAATCTAGACACCCTCAATCAATTTACTGTCAAATCAAGAGTAGACTAATGGGGTAGTAATTGGCAGATTAGGATTTGTCTTGCTGTGTACACAGGATATAGCAAGGCAATTTTCCATATCATCAGGCAGAAGCCAGTGTTGTAAAATTATACTGGAACAACTTAGCTAGGGAAGCGACAAGTTCTGGAGCACAAGTCTTCAGTACTATCACCAGAATGTTGTCAGGGCCCAAATGCCTTTGCAGTATCCAGAGCAGCCAACCATTTCTTGATATCACAGACTGAATCAAATTGGCTAAAAGCAAATATCTATAATTCTGGTAACAACTGGAGGAGGTAGTGATGGATTATCTACTCGATACATCTGGCTGAAAAGTGCTGTAAATGCTTCAGTGAGGCACCCATCTCAACTGACTCCTAAAGTTTCTTTGTCATGGACTGTGGAGCCAAAGAGTCCTTTCCAGTTTACTGGCTTGAACCAGATTTTTGCAAATCTGAGAGCCTAAACCTTTTCAGTCCTAATAAATTTCAAACCAAACTTGGTTTGGAAAGCAGACCAAATAAATCTTCTCTGCTGAGGCAAGTGGTTCCCCGAACTACTTCTAGGAGATAAACTAAGCTCATTTTTGAGCTCAACTCTTGTATTTTCTGAATAGAATTAAAAATTGTCATACATTGTTAGGAACTCTAAACAAAGCTAATGGTCTTAAAAGAAGCACTGCCTGTTGTAAGCCTAGGTCTGTAGTCACTAGTTTTCTGACAACTGTTGGAGTTAGATCATTGTTCCAAGATGACCCGCTGATTTTTAAGAAAAAGAAATACTTCACATAAGTAACCAGCACCCATATGTCCCATTTCAAAATGATACTCTTCCTTTCATCACAAAATGTGATTCGCAGTAAAAGTAAACAATACTAATCAAACAGAGACCTAGGGATTCAGGTACATAAGGTGGCATTTGGCACACTTGCCTTCATTGTTCAGACCATTGAGTGTAGGGGTGGAGATGTTATGTTGTAATTGTACAGGGCACTGGTGAAGCCACTTTTGGAATACTGTGTACAGTTCTGGTCACCTTGCTATGCGAACAATTACTAAATTGGAAAGAGTGCAGATAAGATTTAAGCATGTTTTTGGGACTGGAGGGGTTGAGTTTAAGGGGAGGTTGGATAAGCTGGGACTTTTTCCCCTGGAACGTAGGAGTTTGAGGGATGATCCTATATAGATTTATAAAATCCTGAGGGGCACAGGTAAGGTGAATAGCAAAAGGTCTTTTCCTCACTGTAAGGAAATTCAAAACTAGAGGGCACAGTTTTAAGGTAAGAGGGGAAAGATTTAAATGGTACCTGAGGGGTAAAATGTTCACACAGTGGGTGGTACGTACATAGAATGAACTACCAGAGTACATGGTAGGTGCAAGTACAGTTACAACATTTAAAATACTTTTGGACAGATACATGAATAGGAATAGTTTAGAGAGGGATCTGGACCAAATGCAAGCAGATAAGAGTAGTTCAATTTTCGAAACCTGGTCAGCGTGAACCAGTTGGACCGAAGGGTCTATTTTCATGCTAGGAGTGTGAGTGTAATTATACACTGAATTGGAATACACTGTCCTGCAGGAGAACAGACAGACTTGGAAGTTTACACAGCATTAAAATAAATCATCTGACATTGCCAAGTCTGCTTTAAAAAAGATCAATAGAGTTTTACAGATTTACTACAATGCCTGGTGTAAGGAGATAAAAATATGAAGAAAATCTTCAAGTGAAAAGTGCTATTTTCATTATTTTTTCATGGAATGTCAGTGCTCATGGCATGGCATTTATTGCTCACCCAGAGTTGCACTCAAGAAGTGGTGAGCTGCCTTCCTGATCTGCTGAAGTCTATTCGGTGTAAGTACACGCACAATGTAATTCTATAGGCAGTTGCAGATTCCTGTGTGATTATACAGTAATGTCTAAGGTTTCCATAATTTTAACTAGAATAGATGAAAGCAATAACAAAAAGTCCTAGATTGGGGGGGGGGGGGGAAATGATAAATTTAATATTGTAAGAGACAGAGAATGGAGAATCTTCTTGATACAGATTTGAAGATAAATTTAACTTTTAGGGTTCATAGCTCAGGCAGAAACAATTTAAACATTCAAGATTAGATAGTGAATGAAGGAACAGGCATACAAAAGAATGTGGAAACAAAGTGTCTAAATGCAATTTGAACAACTTGTTCACATAAGTACATGCTGGCAAAGACTGACAAGACTAAATGACTTGGTTTTCAAGTTGTAATAAGTATTATTCTACAGAAACTATGAACAGAAAACAATTTATTAAAAATTCATCAGCTCAGACCCAATATAAAAACAATTTAAAAAGCAAATGGTGCCATATTGGAGGATTTATTGCCCAACTTTTCAACACTGCCCAGTATTAAGTGGGGTGGAAAAGTATCTTTGCTGAAAAATAAATGGATTCAGCAGTTAAAAGGCATTTGCTTACTTACCCACTGCGTCATTTACATCAGTAGCACAACTAAGGACAGATGTTGAAGAGGATGATGATGGAGTGCTTCCATTGGACAATCCTTGCAGAGGCTTGAAACCAGAACCATTTCCAAATCCTCCAAAACCAGTATTTCCAGTTGAAGTAAGACCAGAGAATCCTTTGAAAACTCCACCTCCATCAGTCTGACCCATTTTAAAAGAACAAATGTTAGCATGCCATCTAACATACCAAACTTCACCAATAACTTATTAAAATATGCACTTGGGTTTCTTATATTTAGGCATTTTTATCACCCCAGTATTTGGCCAGCTATACATGCTAACTTTGTGCATTTACAGGAGAGGATAAGGCAGGGGGGAGACGTTCCAATTTCCTGGTTAGGCAGAATAGCACTAATTAAAATGAATGTCCTGCCCCGTCTCCTATACCCTATGAGAATGCTTCCGGTGATGCTGCCGAGGTTGGCACTACGCAAATTATATGGCTGGCTGGGTTCCTTCATCTGGAATCATAGACGGGCCCTCATTAAGCTGAGGAAGCTACAGCGTCCACAGGCAAGGGTAGGACTGGATTTTTTAAGATTTTAGGAAATATCAGTTAAGTTCCTATTAAGCTACATAGCTGATTGGGTCTTGTCTGACCCACAATCAATCTGGCTGGACATCGAGGCTTCTCAAGTAAAATGCCCACTTAGACTCTTATTTTCAGACAAGAGGAAAGTCATTATGGACCACTGTAAAAACCCTATAATACTAAATACAATTAAAGCTTGGAATATAATGCGGCAAGACGAGGACAATTCACAAAGCATCCCCCTATACTCCGATAGTGGGAGCATGGGGGTTTCAACCAGGGCTTACAGATGCCACATTCAAACTCTGGAGATCCTGGGGTATCTCCTGTTTAGGGGATCTGTTTAAGGAAGGGGTCCTGATGTCTTTTGAACAACTGCATCAGAAACGTGAATTACCTAATGGTGATCTCTTTCGATACTTCCAAATTCGAGATTACAAACAGAAGACGACAATGCTATTAGATTGTCTGATTTATAAAGACTGAGAATGTACGGTGTTATGGCCAATGGGGGTACCCTCAGACAGCACTCTATCATTTATTACATGGTAAAGTATCAGAAGATATGGACAATCTGCTTAAAACATGGGATCAGGATTTGGGGCTGGAAATCTCCATAGAAGTGTGGGAAAATGCCAGAAAAATCTCCATCTGCAACAGAACCCAGGCCATTCAGTTGAAGATACTTCACAGGGCCCATATAGCACCAGACTGATTGGAGATACTTCTGCCTAAATTTTGGCAATGTGTCCCGAATGTAAAACCGAGGTAGGCACTCTTGTACACTGCTTATGGACTTGTCATAAGACTTGTAAATATTGGACTAAAGTAGCAAATGCCCTGACAGAAATCTTGGGAACAGAAATTAGAGTGTATCCAGTATCTCTCCTTTTGGGCTTTGAGCTTGCCTTCCCTCGATGTGCATGGGAAGAGATTATTTTCCATTCTCTCTTTCTGTGCAAGGAAAAATATTTTGGTAAACTGGGTGGCCGAGGGCTTTCGAATTGGCACAGAATAATCATGGAATATATTCCCCTCGACTTCCTTACAAACATGTGCACCAAAAAACCGAATTATTCTATAAAATATGGTAGCCCTTCTAGAATTACTCAGATACAGATATTTTGGCCATTCTATCAAGGGCTTTTATCTAATTTAGACAACGAACTTGGCTGGTCTGTGACCCCTTGGGAGAGGAATCCGCACGAATATGGATTTTGTTACGATCTGATGTTAACACATTCCAAGCATGTACTTTACTAGTCAATTTCTGTGTTATCCGTTGTGTTTTCTGTTCTTGAGTAATGTAAGCGATTTAAATCATACACGCTGGTTAGCTGTAGGTTAGATTAGTAGTTAGTCGAGTTTTGTCCTTTTTCTTCTTTTCGGTATCTCTTCTTTTGTTTGACAGATTTTGGCTATTATTTATTTAAGATTTAATTGTATATCAATATTTATACTTGGGCTTTTTTTATTTGTAAACTTGTAAAAGCTAGGCGTGGAGGAAGGACCCTATTTCTCTCCTTTTGAGCCTACCCATTGTATTTCCAGCAGACGCGCACAAGAAAAAAAAACCTTTCAATATTCTTACGTTCTATGCAAGGAAGAATATCTTGCTAGGTTGGATATCCAAAAAATCCCCCAGGCCTGTCGGGTTGGCGGAAGATTGTTATGGAGCATATTCCCTGGATTTTCTCAAATATGGTACACCGCAAAACTGAGAATTTTTACAAGACATGGCAACCCTTTTTGAAATACCTGGACACAGATTTATCTGCCACACTAACAAGGGCTTTTCTATAGCCGTAACAATTGTGTTTCATGAGTCCAATATCCAGGGAGGAGGAACTGTGAATGTATGAGTGTTTTGTTTGGCTGGGCTGAGTTATTACTATTTATTTGTTTGTTGTTAGGTATTTACTTATTTAAATAGCTAGTTTAGGTTTTTTTCAAAAAATTTTATACTTCGCTATATATGTTTATACATTCGTATAGGAGGGTGGGTTGGGGAATTTTTTTTATTATTTGGGTTTAATTTTGTACTATTTTTGTATGGTTTTGAATTGCATTGTTTTGTATTTGTTGTAACATTTATGTATTTTTATATTAAAAAAACTTGTAAAAACATGTTAAATTTTCAATAAAAATAATCAATAAAAAATCTGCACTTGAACTTTATACGCAGAAATGCTTGAAACTCCACCTGAAGTCAACATTAAATTATTAAAAATTAACACACTTTTGCATTGTTCAAGTATAACTTGTATTTTTGAATAATTAGACTCCTGTATCACGCAACCAATTAGTTACGAAAATTCAGATTGTTCATGCTATTAATGGAGAGGTTCCTAAATTGTTTGTAGGTTTTAGTAACAGATATTATAGGAACTAACAAAATTTCCATTAATATAGACTTTTAATGTAGAAAAATCTCAACAACTGTTCTGCAATGAACCCCTTAAGAGGTAACACGACAAGTAGAGAGAAACATGCTGAAAAGGTTACACTTCCAGGAAACTTGAAACAAGAAAACAAAAATTAAAGTAGTATTTCAATATCTACATCATAGACGTGAAAGAAGGAACTAGGAAGCAGCCAGAAGGACCAGGACACATGGAGATCAAAATGTGACATCAGCATAGGTGTGACTAGCGAGTAGGAAGCGATCATTTTTACTTTCTAGTCCCCTGTTTATGATAAATAGTCTGTAAAATTAATGCATGTCAGGGCAGATTGGCTACATGGAATGTATGTCCTAGATCACACGGCAAGGTTTGGAAGCGACCCACCATCTAACCAACCATATGCACAGGAACAGTCATCAGCTTTCCATCTCTTCAAAAAAAGATCCATTTGCCTCTATTCAATGTTTTCTCTAAGATGACCAATCTTTTACTAAATGCCAAGATTATACAATCTACACCACAAATGCACATTGTGTAGCAACTTCTGGTCGTTCCATTCTACCCAAGGCTTTTTGGAAAACCAACAGCACAACAAGTACAGGCTCCCCTTTATACACCTTGTTGGCTCGCTCAAAGAATACTCAAATTATTCATCTTCGAACAGGGAAAGAATAGGGTAATGATTGAATGGGGTGGGAAGAAAGGAAATGGATAATGATAAAGGAAAAATGTGACAAGAACAAGGATGCATTTCAGAAGAATTCCTTAATCTGTAAAAATGCTGAGAATCTCCAACCCAAATGTTGACTGAAAAGTAGCACGTAGGCCAGTCTACAGAAGAAAGGAAGTTAAAACAAGTGGGGATAGAAGCCAGGACCACAGGCAAAGAATTAGACAAACTAGAGAAAAATCAGACACTTGAGAGAGTGGAGGCATGCTCATATTATTAAACTAGAGACATCCAGTGTCACAGGAGATCAACTAATGTAGTATTTATTAAAGATTATTAATTGTCAGCTTTCACAGAATTAGGAATACAACTGTGAAACGTAATCTTAAAGCACCGATAAAACAAAATCACGTAATACATTAACTAAGCTTTTGAACTATTCACCAATAATGGCATAAACATCGCCATAAAATTGGATTCAAATATCCACTACAGAAATTAAATAGATAATGAATCATTTAACAGAATTTAAGTTTTAAATTTTAGCTGCAAATTGAAACAGATTATTTCTTAATGCCTTCATTAAACAAAAATCACAAATCACCATTTGCATTTTGAAGTAATCTTATACTCATTCAGGTTTTAGAAATGCTGCATTATTTCAATTATTCTAAAAATGTTCCTAATAAAAAAAAGGTACATTGGTATTTTCAGGACCATGTGACAACAGCAACACTCAACCACTGGCATGGCAGAAGACAGAATGCAGCAGATGGCAATAACACTGACAACTTCAAGCTTTTAAAAGGGTACAAAAGTGGCAATGGAGCTTCCAAGTCTCAGGCAATGTTACAAGAGATGAATTAGCAATTCAGAAAGTTTCTTGTATATGCAGGAAGTGCCAGCATCGTTCCTTTGTTAACAAGCAATTTACGAACTTGAGTGATGAATATTGGCCAGGACATCTCTCTTGCTCTGCTTCAAATTAGGGCCTTCAGAATCCTCATCCCAACTTAACAGGACCTTAAAGCTATTCAAACCCCGAGGAGACACCAAAGAGGTATAACTAGAGGGCCAGAAAAAGAGTTTCTAGATTCCAGCATCAGTCTGCTAATCAAAAGATGGATTGTCTGGTTTGAAGAATAGCCATAAAAGCAGGCAACCTAACAACTGCAGGCTGAAAAAAAAAGATTGAGCACAACCTTGCTGCAGTTGGATTATAATAAGACTCAGCTGACACTGATATAACAGGGAACCGAAAATGTGAAGATAGTGTTGAAATTCCTTTCATTGTAAAGAAGATAAACCAATGCTTACTTTCAATCATCACCCCACTGTTGGACTGGGGTGGACAAATCAACACCAAATCTCACAATGGTATTACTTGAATGAGGCAACTACAATTTTAAATTGTATGGGGAATTTCTACAGACAATCCCATTCCTCTTTGGAGGAATGCAATGTTTCTGGTGTTGGAGGAAAGACTATTTTTGTCGTGCTTTTAAAGTTTCATTGAAAAATTTATAAAGCAGATGTAAATTCATGACATTGAAGAATCCAAGAAATCAAAGTGAAATTGACCTTGATGCTGTAATTATAAGCAAGACAGAGTTGTCATAGTCCCAGAGGGCCACAGGGCTGCTCTCATTGGATAGGAGACAACTGGTGGGGTTTAACCAGAGGGTCACCATGCCTCAGGCGAGGTTGAGAAAGCTGGACCTTTACAGTAACCTCAGCCAGTGTGGGAACTGAACACGTGCTGTTGGCATTACACTGCACTGCAAATAAGCCATCCAGCAACTGAGCTTGCCACCCAAAATCTAAGCACAACTGACTGACTTAGATAAAAATTGACATCAGACATAGAAACTGAGAAAGAAAAAGCGTGATCTAACTATATGATAATTTAAGAGTCACGAGTCTAAGCCAAGTAACGACATGAAAAACAGCAATGAATACAATTTAAATCAAAGTGCAAAGTTAGGGCTTGCTGATAAACACATGCTTACAAATGAATTTGGGATTGCTCACTCTGCTGCAAAATTCATTCATTCTTAGAAAACTATAAACTGTAATCTTTCAATACTGGCAGATCTCTAGTGTCATGTTATTGCATAAGAACTAAAAGGAACAAAATGGTGGAAAAAAGTGCTCAAAAGAGGTAAACAGAATTATACTAGATTATAGTTTAATGTACATACTTTGAAAGGTTATACACATGGGCACTCTGTGGATGTATATTTTTTGGTACTCAAATTTCAATGGAAGTAAACAAGTTCAAGTTCCTCCCATTCCAGAAAGGTTTATTATGCACCAGGCCAGACCCCTCAAAACATTTGAAGAAGGTAGCCCAGACCCAAACATTGCTAGTTGTCTTCAGCAGGTGTAAATTGGGTATTCCAGGAGAGAATCAGCTGGTCAAACAACTTAAAAGAAAGAAAGAGTCATACAGCAAGGAAACAGACCTGTCGGTCCAACTTGTCCATTCCAACCAAATATCCTAACCTAATAGAGTCCCATTTGCCCATATCCCTCTAATCCCTTCCTATTCATATAGCCATCCAGGTGCCTTTTAAATGTTGCAATTGTACTAGCGTCCACCACTTCCTCAGGCAGCCAATTTCATTCACACAACTCTCTGCATGAAAAAGTCACCCCTTAGGACCTTTTATTTCTTTCCCCTTTCATCCTAAACCTATACCCTCTAGATCTGGACTCATCCACCCCAGGGAAAAGACCTTGTCTATTTACCTTATCCATACCCCTCATGATTTTATAAACCTCCCAGGTCACTCCTCAGCCTCCGACGCTCCAGGGAAAACAGCCCCAGACTATTCAACCACTCCTCCAACCCTGGCAACATTTCCACCACCACCCTCTTGTCTTCTACCTTGGAGCCAGTTCTATCCAAATGGCTAGTTGTCCCTGTATTCCATGAGATCTAACCTTGCTCACCAATCTCCCATGAGGAACCTTGTCAAATGCCTTACTGAAGTCCATATCAATCACATCTACCGCTCTGCCTTCAATCTTCTTTGTTACTTCCTCAAAAAATTTCATTCAAGTTTGTGAGATATGATTTCCCACACACAAAGCCATGTTGACTATCAGTCTTTGCCTTTCCAAATAGATGTACACCCTGCCCCTCAGGATTCCCTCCAACAACTTGACCACCCCTGATGTCAAGCCGAGTGATCTACAGTTCCCTGGCTTTTCCTTATCACCTTTCTTAAACAGTGGTACCATGTTAGCCATCCTCCAGTCTTCCGGCACCTTACCGGTGACTACTGATGACAATTATCGCAGCAAGGGGCCCAGCAATCACTTCTCTAGCTTCGCACAGAGTGCTAGTGTATACCTGATCAGGTCCTGGAGATTTATCCATGTTTATACGTTTCAAGAATCCAGCAGCATCTCGTCTGTAATATGGACATTTTTTTTTAAAAAGATGTCACCATCTATTTCAAACAAACATTCTATATCTGCCATGTCCTTCTCCACAGTTTGCACTAATGCAAAATACTCATTTAGGATCTCCCCACTTCCTGCGGCTCCACACATAGGCTGCTTTGCTGATCTTGAGAAAGAGAACAGGGCCCCTCAGTTACCTTTTTGTCCTTAATGTATTTACAAAAACCCTTTGGATTCTCGTCAGCCCTATCTTCCAAAGTAGATAGGGTAATCGAGAATCTTCCCTCTAAAATAGACTTACAGCCTTTATACTCTAAGGATTCACTCGATCTCTCTTGTCTATATGTGACATATGCTTTCTTCTTTTCCTTAACTAAAATGTCAATTTCTCTCGTCATTCAGCATGCCCTATATCTACCAGCCTTTCCTTTCACCCTAATGGCAATATACTGCCCTCTAGACTCTCGTTATCTCATTTCTGAAGGCTTTCCAATTTCCAGCCATCCCTTTACTCGTGAACATCTGCGCCCAATCAGCTTTTGAAAGTACTTGCCTAATACTGTCAAAATTAGCCTTCCTCCAATTTAGAACTTCAACTTTTAGATATGGTCTATCATTTGCCATCACTGGATGTAAGCTTGCTCGCTGAAGTGGAAAGTTTGTTTTCAGACGGTTCATCACCATACTAGGCAACATCAGTGAGCCTCCAGTGAAGCACTGGTGGTATGGCCCATTTTTCATTTACGTGGTTAGGTTACTTTGGGTTGGTGACATCACTTCCTGTGGTGAAAAACAAAACTAAATGTCATTTACAAAATACCTTGCAAGAACTGTAACAACACACTAAATTGGACAAACAGGCAGAAAACTAGCTCCCAGGATACATGCACATCAACTAGCCACAAAAAGACATGACCCACTCTCACCAGTATCCTTACATACAGATGAGGAAGAACACCACTTTGATTGGGGCAACACATCCATCCTAGGGCACACCAAACAGCGACATGCATGAGAATTCCTACAAGCATGGCATTCCAACTGGAACTTTATCAACGA
Organism: Chiloscyllium punctatum; assembly: GCF_047496795.1. Lineage (NCBI taxonomy): Eukaryota > Metazoa > Chordata > Chondrichthyes > Orectolobiformes > Hemiscylliidae > Chiloscyllium > Chiloscyllium punctatum. The sequence continues at coordinate 50,991,486 of NC_092770.1, forward strand.
ATGCATGGATTTGGATCCCATTTACCACCTCCTGAGAAAAAGAGCAGGAAATGACATCACCACAGGAAATGTCATCATCAATCCAAGGAAACCTCAACAGAAAAAAACATGCCATAGTTCCAGTGCTTCACCGGAGGCTCACTGATTATGTTGCCTAGTACGGTGACAAAGCATCTGAGAACAAACCTTCCAGCTCAGCGAGCAAACTTACATAGAGAACTCCAACCTGAGCTACAAACTTTCTCAAAACTCTTTTCCATCATTTTAAAACTAATAGAATTATGGTCACTGGACCCAAAGTGCTCCCCCACTGACACCTCAGTCACCTGCCTTGCCTTATTTCCCAAGTGTAGGTTTTGTACCTTCTGCAGTAGGTACATCCACATACTGAATCAGAAAGTTTTCTTGTACACACAAATTCCTCTCCACTTAACACTATGACTTTAGTTTTAAAAGCAGAATTTATTTACAAAGATTACTGAATGAAACACAAACAACAGAAAACCGAATAACTTATCCTATCCAAAAACCCAGGCTATCCCAACTTAATGATGCTGTTCCAAATACTTGCAACAATCCCCATAAACACCCCTTGGCACAAAAAGGTAAAATCAAACACAAGCTCTAACAGGATAGCAGAGAGAGAGAGAGAGAGAGAGAGAGAGAGAGAGAGAGAGAGAGAGAGAGAGAGAGAGAGAGAGAGAGAGAGACCTGCTTCTGTTTGTCCAGCTGCCTTTCTTTACACTACCTACTTAAACCAAACCAGAGTAAAGCTGAGCGGAGAGAACTGGCCACTACCCTGTCATTGTACAAGTGTTTTATTTAAAACTGGAAAGCCTTCTGCCTGAGGCAGAATGTTAGCTATTAACAAGGCCCTATAACCCTTTACCTCCAGACTTTTCGGAGTCTGTCATTTATAACCTCCCTGAAAAGAAAAAGCCAAGGACTGCATAATCTTATTAAAGTAGCAGCTACTTCACATGTTCCACAGGTATTTAAAGAAGCTTCAAATGTTAGTTATTCCAAGGTTAAATCAATTCAGAATGGACCAAGATAGAATGCAGTAGTTTTTCATAAGGAATAGCCTGTACTGCTTTAAGCACAAGAATGCTAATATCAAGATTCAAACCAGTACACAAAATCATTAATTTTTGAAAGGGCAAGTGCAACAAGAGATAGGTTCACAACAAATTGGAATTTAATTTCTTTGAATATCATAAAACACCCCAAGTTTCATGGGAAAGCATCGTACTTTTTTTTTTAAAAAACCTATACAAATCTCCTGGGATAATTACAGAGGATGGATCAAAGACGTATTAACAACTTTCCCTTGAGGCACCTACATTTTTTTCCCATAGTGTTAACAGCTTAATGTAATATTTTAAAGTCTAAATAATTCTTAAAAATTTAAATGAGACTACATTACTTTCTCAAAGTTTAATATGCTTGCTTTAGAACTCTCATTTATAAATCTAAATTATACTGCATATTGCTGTGAACAAACTTTGAATGGCCAGTGGTTGATAAAAGGAATACTAGATAAATTTTCATGGCTGGCAAATAGACCCTCCAAAACTAATACTTCATATTAATTTGATAGACCTTTGACCTTCCAACATTACTATTTTCTCACTCTTTGATACTTAGATACTTTGTTTTGATAATGTCCTCACTGCTGCTTGCTCTTTTTCCCTCAACTACACAGAACATGCCTGCTGAATTAAAATCTATTTTTTCTGGGAATAACACTGCATAATGCACATGGAGACAAATCTCAAAAAAAAAAGGGAAGGGGCGGCAGGAATCCACATTTTCAAATCACCTTAAGATTCCCAGGTTTGCTCCCAATGTGCACGATATAGCCACCCACATCTGCAATACAAGGCTGCAAGGAATCTTTGTTGCACTGCTACAATTCCCCCATGTTATTTGCTCAGACACCCAGGTTAGCAATAACTGAAAGACAAAGACAAGACAGTCCAGGGCATTCTACATGGCAATCCCTTGAACTGCAATGCAGAACAGCTAAGAAAGACAACAGATTATCTTTACATGCTTTGGAGATTGTCACAAAGAATCATGTGATCTTTGCCAACATTCCTCTAGCAAGTTGATCTTTTTTGGATTTTGCCATGTTACACAGGGTCCCTACAATGTTGACTTGTCAGCTAGGGTGTGCGCATGTGTGCATGGCCAAATCTGTCAGTGGCATTCAGTCAAACATCCCTTTTACCACTAACTGTCCCCGTTGCAAATCAGGACTAATGGCTTGATTATTTTGTCGCAGACAGGTTCTGGTGCAGAAGTGAACAACAGGGGCCTGCCAGCACAGAAACACAAAAGCTACCTGTTGGGTTCCTTCTACACTTAATTTGATTCCATCAACATACAATGCCAAAATAAAGCCAATGTTTCAAAGGGCAACAGATATATGAACAAAAAATAAAGTCCTCAACAAAAATCTTACACTAAATCAAACCAGAGAAGAGAAGCAAGCCAATTTAAAAAAAATTCCCAAACTACATAGAATTACAATCAAAGTAGGACGTGTAACAAAAATATAAGCCTCAAGTTAAATCAATAGAAAATCTTCATTGTAGTTTCATAAACTAACTTGAGCTTTAATACTTGAAAATATAACAACCATTCTTGCCCTTTCTAAAATTATGTTTTTGATAATCATCCAATGGAAAATACATGTCTCAAAATAAGTGTCTGTTATGAAAACTCTACCCTAGTTCGGCTTTAGTTCTCTCCAGGACTCAAAAATGGAGGAAGTTCTCATTTTCACACATCAAGCTTATAAAAAGCAAGTTGGCAACATACCTTAACCATACTAACTACTGGCTAAAAGGATTCATTACCAGGAAAATGAGCAGACAACAATACAGATATAAATGTGAAGCAAAGATAAAAATAATGGTACTTCAGTATTTGAAAGTACCAATAGACAAAAACGACAATTTTCATTGGCTTTTGGAAGGTATGGATAGAAGGAGTACTTCATTGCAGATTCTCCATTACAACTTTGGATAATAAATTGATTGTCTAGGGAGAAAATCCATGTTACAAAAAGTGAAAACATCTCATCACTGGAACTATGATGTTATTAAATTGACAACTGTTGGGCGAAGTTCACAGCACAGAATCAGATCAGTTAATTGTTGTTTTAAGTCTGTCCAAGAGAAAGGCTGCAGTAGTCAGCATAGTGGATTCTTTCTTGATTGTGTGTTTTTGGAGATAAGTCTCTTGATTAAACTTAAAATATAAGCCATAGTTACTAATTTAACCTGGGGTAGTATTTGTAGAGGAATAAGAAGGTGTTATTTTCTGGGTCTGTAGGATTGTGAAGGAGCAAAAATGGCCTTTGCAGTGATATGTACTTCTTGACAGATGTGAGAGAGTTTAAAAGAGATCTTAAGGGTTACTGCGGATTACATGTGCCATAAATGCTGTTGGATGCGAATCTGATCAGATCGAGTGAATCGGTTGGAGAGACAGATAGAAGCGATGAGGAATTTGCAACAGCAATAGTATGTGATGGATGACAGTTATAAGGGGGGGGGGGGGGGGGGGGGAGGAAAAGAGTCTCAGATACAGTCACGTAGATGGATTAACTCCAGGAAGGGCAAGTGTAGTAGGCAGCTAGTGCAGGAGTCTTTTGCGGATATACCCATTTCAAACAGGTATGCTGTTTTGGAAAATGTAGGGGTTGATGGATTCCGAATGGACGGGAATGGAGCCCGAAGAGTCAAGTTTCTGGTGTTGAGACGGTCTCTAATGCAACGAGGGGTACTTCGGCTTCCAAGAGATCAGTTGTGTTAGGGGATTCTACAGTTAGAGGTACTGACAGACATTTCTGTGACCAGCAGAGAAAAAGTAGAATGGTGTGTTGTTTCTCTGGTGCCAGGATCAGGGATGTCACAGAGAGGGTGCAGAATCTTCTCATTGCACGGTGGGGGGGGGGGGGGGGAGGGAGGGAGTGCTAGCAGGAGGTCATTGTCCACATTGGAAGGGAAAAAAAGGTTGAGACTCTGAGGGGAGATTACAGAGAGTTAGACAGAAATTTAAAAAGGAGGTCCTCAAGGGTAGTAAATGTTTGGATTACTCCCAGTGCTACAAGCTAGGTGAAGGCAGGAATAGGAGGATAGATCAGATGAATGCATGGCTGAAGAGCTGGTGTATGGGAGAAGGATTCACATTTTTGAATCATTGGAGTCTCTTTTGGGGTAGAAGTGACCAGTACAAGAAGGACAGATTGCACCTAAATTGGAAGGGGACTAATATACTGGCAGGGAGATTTGCGAGAACTGCTTGGGAGGATTTAAACTAGTAAAAGGGGGGGGGGGGGGTGCTGGGACCCAGGGAGATATAGTGAGGAAAGAGATCGATCTGAGACAGGTACAGCTGAGAACAGAAGTGAGTCAAACAGTCAGGGCAGGCAGGGACAAGGTAGGACTGATAAATTAAACTGCATTTATTTCAATGCAAGGGGCCTAACAGGGAAGGTAGATGAACTCAGGGCATGGTTAGGAACATGGGACTGGGATATCATAGCAATTACGGAAATGTGGCTCAGGGATGGGCTCAGGAACTGGCAGCTTAATGTTCCAGGATACAAATGCTACAGGAAGGATAGAAAGGGAGGCAAGAGAGGAGGGGGAGTGGCATTTTTGATAAGGCATAGCATTATAGCTGTGCTGAGGGAGGGTATTCCCGGAAATACATCCAGGGAAGTTACTTGGGTGGAACTGAGAAATAAGAAAGGGACGATCATCTTATTGGGATTGTATGAAAGACCCCCTAATAGTCAGAGAGGGAAATTGAGAAACAAACTTGTAAGGAGATCTCAGCTATCTGTAAGAATAATAGGGTAGTTATTGTAGGGAATTTTAACTTTCCAAACGTCGACTGGGACTGCCATATAGTGTAAAAGGTTTAGATGGAGAGGAATTTGTATGTACAAGACAATCTTCTGATTCAGTACGTGGATATATCTGCTAGAGAAGGTGCAAAACTTGACCTACTCTTGGGAAATAAGGCAGGGCAGGTGACGGAGGTGTCAGTGGGGGAGCATTCTGGGGCCAGAGACCGTAATTCTATTCATTTTAAAATAGTGATGGAAAAGGATAGACCAGATCTAAAAGCTGAAGTTCTAAATGGGAGAAAGGCCAATTTTGACAGTATTAGGCAAGAACTTTCAAAAACTGATAGGAAGCAGATGTTCGCAGGTAAAGGGAAGGCTGGAAAATGGGAAGCCTTCAGAAATGAGATAACAAGAATCCAGAGAAAAGTATATTCCTGTCAGAGTGAAAGGTAAGGCTGGTAGGTATAGGGAATGCTGGATGACGAAAACAATTGAGGGTTTGGTTAAGAAAAAGAAGGAAGCATATGTCATGTATAGACAGGATAGATCGAGTGGATCCTTAGAAGAGTTTAAAGAAAGTAGGAGTATACTTAAGAGGGAAATCAGGAGGGCAAAACGGGGACATGAGATAGCTTTGGCAAATAGAATTAAGGAGAATCCAAAAGGTCTTTACAAATATATTAAAGGACAAAAAGGTAACTAGGGAGAGAATAGCGTCTCTCAAATATCAGCAAGGCAGCCTTTGTGTGGAGCCACAGAAAATGGGTGAGATACTAAATGAATATTTTGCATCAGTATTTACTGTGGAAAAGGATATGGAAGATATAGACTGTAGGGAAATAGATGGTGACATCTTGCAAAATGTCCAGATTACAGGGGAGGAAGTGCTGGATGTCTTGAAACGGTTAAAAGTGGATAAATCCCCAGGACCTGATCAGGTATACCTGAGAGCTCTGTGGGAAGCTAGAGAAGGGATTGCTGGGCCTCTTGCTGAGATATTTGTATCATTGATAGTCACAGGTGGAAGGCTAGAAGTTGGCAAACATGGTGCCACTGTTTAAGAAGTGCAGTAAAGACAAGCCAGGGAACTATAGCCCAGTGAGCCTGACTTCAGTGGTGTGCAAGTTGTTGGAGGGAATCCTGAGCGACAGGATGTACATGTATCTGGAAAGGAAAGGACTGATTCGGGATAGTCAACATGGCTGGGATTGGGATGGCATATCTGGTCGGCATGGACGGGTTGGATTGAAGGGTCTGTTTCCATGCTGTACATCTCTATGACAGAACTCAAGGATATTTACATTTGGGAATATCCTGCTCACATTGATATATTTTGGAAATGAATTTTAACTTGCTGTTATAGTGTGCCTGATCCATAGAGATGGGGACTGGCTCAATAGCTCCAAATCCTGAACAGCAGGAAAGCCAAGCTGGGAGAATGCTTCAATTATATTTTGTCTGGAAGTGAAAAGCCTCACATAATGCACTTTAATATTTAAAAAGTAATTAAGTGACTTACTTCAGTGAGAACATTTCTGCGTTTTGCTTTTTTGATAGCTCTGTTTTTCAGCACATCTTCACTTGCAACCGAGAAAGTACCTGCCTAGAAAGCAAAAAATGCACCTGTTACAAAAAAGATGTTACCAATAATTTCAGTGTATTACCCACAGTAAGGAAAAGAATTGAAGATGCAATAAAATATCAGAACGACGCAGCTGCATCCTCACCTGGAATCTTGAGATTCTGGGTTCAAAAAGATTTTTGACCCCCAAGAAGAATAAGGAATACTCTGGGCTTTTCCATCATAATCTTCCATGAGCAACACCAAAGTTGGCAATTCTCATCCCTCATTTTGTGGGATATTGCTATTATCTACTTGGCCAAAGCTATTCTACACAATAATAAAGGCACTTTACAAGTGTTCATTCAAAATACTGGAAGGATAATATAATGCTGTAAAAAAAAAAAACAACTTTCTTCAGCTGTTAGGTGCTCACATCACACTGGAAAGTATTGGAAAGTGGTAGTTTATAGCTCTAAGAACAAGATTCTATGCAGATTAAAACAACATCCAAGTGTTTTTTTGTTCATGGCACTGCCAGCCAGCCATTTATTGCCATCCCTAATTGCTCTGGAGAAGATGATAGCTTGCTGCCTTCTTCAACTACTGTAGTCATTGATTTCCCCTTAGACCAACTCGGAGAAAGTGAGGACTGCAGATGCTGGAGATCAGAGTTGAGAGTTTGCTGCTGGAAAAGCACAGGTCAGGCAGCATCCGAGGAGCAGGAGAAACAACAGTTTGGGCATAAACCCGTCATCAGGAATTATTCTTGACGAAGGGCTTACGCCCAAAATGTTGATTCTGCTGCTCCTTGGATGCTGCCTGACATGCTATGCTTTTCCAGCAACACACTGGAGTCCTTGGTGTAAGGACACCCACAATGACAATCAAGAGTGGCACTATGTAGTTCCAACAGACCTTTGCCCCACCATTGCTCATCAGAAATGTGCCCATCAAGACAAGTCCCATTTCTGTCAGGATGATAGTTATCAATAACTGAATTTGCCTTGCCTTCAACCAACATATCTCATGCAAATATTTCTGAACATAATCCAGGCAAATCCAATTCTAGTGTCAAAATGAAGTTTTGATTAGATTCTAGACTCCCTACAACATGGAAACAGGCCCTTCGGCCCAACAAGTCCACACCGACCCTTCGAAGAGCAACCCACCCAGACCCATTCCTCTACATTTACCCCATTCACCTAACCTGCACATTTTTAGACTGTGGGAGGAAACTGGAGCACCGGGAGGAAACCGGAGCACTGGGAGGAAACCCACGCAGACACAGGGAGAATGTGCAAACTCCATACAGACAGTTGCCCGAGGCGGGAATTGAACCTGGATCTCTGGCACTGTGAGGCAGCTGTGCTAACCAATGTGCCACCGTGCCGCCCATGAAGCATGGTCAAGTCAGCTGACCTGCACATCTTTGACTGTGGGAGGAAACCCACACAAACATGGGGAGGATGTGCAAACTCCACAAAGTCGCCCAAGGCTGGAATTGAACCGGGGACCCTGGTGCTGTACTAACCACTGAGCCACTGTGCCACCCCCAAAACTGTCATCTTTCAATTAAAACCATTTCTTCTGGAAGATGGGAAAAGTAGTCGAGGCCCCACTTTTACTTATTGCCAAAAAAAAGTTCTTCCCCTCAACAATTTGTGCAATTCCTTTTCAAAAGTCCCACCTGATCTGTCTCCACTACTCTTTCAGGCTACATTCTTCAGAATGCCCGCACTTACTTTTCCTATGGTCCCTTTTAGATTTTAAAAAGGGAAATTGCTCCCAGTGGTGAAAGGCTTTATCCCCAGAAAAAGCTGGAGAAACTCAGCACATCTAGCAGCATCTATGCTGCGAGAAACATATTAATGTTTTGAATCCAACATGACTTCAGCTAAGTCCTGATGAGTGATCAGACTCAAAAACATGCTGTTTCTGCTTGAACAGATGCTGCCAGACCTTCTGAGCTTCCCCAGCAATTTGTTTTTATTTTAATATTTCTAGCATCCAGAGTATTTTGTTTTCATTTAATTTTTATTACTTTCTGCCATGCTCATTATTTTGAACACTTCAATAAATAACTCCTTTTTACCTTTCTACTCCATGGAGAATACTAAAATATTTACACAATGAAGAAGCATCTCATGGTTGGTCTGTGAAAGGACACGTGCACATGGGCTTGGAGGAGCACAGCTACAACACCACAAGTCAGTCAACATCATCCAGGAAAAAAAAAGACACCTGCGTAATGTTATCCCTTCAACCACCTTAAGATTTCATTTTCCCACAACTAGGAAACAATGGCAGCAGTGTTAACCATTTTTAAGATGCTTTGCAGCAACCGACCAAGCCTCCTTTGACAGCACTTTTCATATCCCTGATTTCCATCACCTATCAAAAGCAGATGACAAGAGACACTTAGAAATGTCACCACCTGCAAGATTCCCTCCTAGCGACACTGTACTGACTTTGCATAGAATTAAGCTGCTATCAAAGACCTTCCTTTCATAGCAGCATGAGTGTATCGACACAGGTTGTCTGCAGCAGTTCTAGGTAATGACTTGCTATTTCCTTCTCAAGGTTAGGCAATACTCAGAGCGTATGAAAAAATAAAGTAAAAATGCTCCCGCTGAGGCTAGCCCAGGGTTTAATAGAAGTCAATCATAGCTTTCTTGTTTTTGCACCTTGCCTTTTGAAGCTCAAATCTGTATGCCCAAATTAATCCACATGCTTCAAATGTACCTTGCAAACTTGGGGATCTAAATGTACAAGTCCCTAAGTTATTTATTTATACTACTTCCTGGTTGTTGTCCCCTGCAAACTTTTTGAGGTTGTGCCTTGCACATCCAGAGTTCAACTTATCATGCAAAGCAGTGCTCTTCATAATTGACCTCTGAAGAACCCTACTATATACCTTCAACACAAAAAAAAAGTTAGTCACTGCAACTGTTTGCTATCCTTTAGCTAATTTCTTATCCATACTGCTTTTAACCTGACCAAATATTTATCTCACAAGTTGGGGGTGGCACAGTGAATCAGTGTCAGCATTGCTGCCTCACCACACCAGGGATCCATGTTTAATTCCAGCCTTGGGTGACTGTGTGGAGTTCGCACATTCTCTCAGTGTCTGCATGGGTTTGTGGGTGCTCCAGTTTCCACCCATAGTCCAAAAATGTTAGGTTAGGGGGATAGGCCATGGGAAATATAGGGTTGTGATAGGAGGTGGGAGCAGGGGTGTTAGTCTGGGTGGGATGCTCTTCAAAAAAGGTTAGTATGGACTCTAAGCCAAAATGACCCACTTCTGCAGTGCAGAGATTCTATGATTCTAAGCTATAATAGATCAGGTCATGATTAAATTGTTGCCTTGAGATCGTGCTGCAAGGAGATTGGATGTGCCATTGCCTGTATTATAAGCCAAAAAACACAATTATTCAAATCAGAAGGAAGGTAGGTTTTAAAAAAGTTGGGGGATGTCCAAATTGGGTCAGTGGTACCTTCTTTTTGCCAAATGTAGTCCAGGATACTGGCAAGAAAAGTATGTAAAATACCATTTTGCTTAAAGGTTTTGGCGTGCATGTGCTTAGATCACCACCAAAAACACATACAGCAGAGAGAGAGCAACACAAATTAGTGGGTCCTGCTGATTAAATGCGAGCTCTTCCATATTCCAGCCTTTACCCTGCCTTAGCCTTGCAAATAAACATAAAAATGAAAGGAAAACACCACCACAATACAATAACCACAGTATGATCTGCCACCAACTCATGCCAGCACACCAACACGTTAAAAAAAAAGGAACCAGGATATTTATAGGTTAGTTCAGGATTTTTCTCTTCTGGATGTTGTGCAACATTGTAGCTATACAGCTTTGCCCAACCTGAGCTGAGACTATTGTACTTTTGGTGCACTCTAGAACTTCCTGAGAATTGAATATGGCTGGGAGAAATGAATTAAGGCTGCATGGAGGAGGAATAAATGGATCCACCTTGGATATGAAATTAGTGCAGTATTTCAGGTTGATAGCCTGAAGAACCTACTGGACCTGAATCACTTTAGCCCAGTGAACAACTTAAGTTACCAAATGGAACAGCATGAAAAGCAAATCCAGCAACAATGCAGAATAAAAATGGAGCATCCAGTCAAGCACAGCTTTTTAAAAAAGTGAATAATGAGGAGTTTTCTACAATGTTATATTTACTGTAGTGACAGGAATCGTAAAATTGGGCTTACCACAGGGTCTCACAGCATTGAGAGAAGTTCTTCAAGCTACTGTGACCATACCAGTCTTCAAGCACCTATTTACCCTAGTCCCATCTTCCAGCACATAGCTGTGTATGCTGTGTCATTTCAAGTGATAATCGAAAAATACTTGAAAATGTTGTAATGATTCTTACTTCTAGCACACACTCAGGCAGCAGGTTCCAGATACCTACCACCTTCTGAATGATAAATATATCTTGCTCAAATCCCCTCTAAATCACCTGCCCTTTATCTTAAATCTATGCCACCAGGTTATTGATCCTTCTACCAAGGGAAGAGATTACAGGTAGTTCCTCCATAACACTGGTTGCCTTCTTGTGTAACCCCACATTATAGAAAAATTGCTCTTTAGGAACAGTGCTTAAAGTGTTGACAATGTAATTGCGTTACAGCCAAAAGTTCACGCTTTAGAAACAATGTCCCCAGTGTGTCAATCGCACTACAACAAATTTGCATTAACGAAACGCGAGTTATAATGGAATGATCTGAATTCCAATATAACCTATGTCCCTCAATTCTGTACACATCTTGACAAAGAAACCCCGCAAAATAATGCTGAAACTACTGAATAGCACAGATAGCATCAATAAAAAGAGAAACTGAGCCAAGATTGAGTCAATTACTTTTTAAATTAGACATGGTCACCTGCCATTTCATCAAAACATTGACTTCAAACATTAGCTAAGTTTCTCTCTCTACAGATACTTTCTGACTTGCTGTGTATTTCCAATATTTCACTCAAGTATCAAACCTAACATTAAACTACAGTCTGGTTCTGTTCAACTTCAGACTTCTACTTCACATAAGCTTAAAGCAGCCTCTACTGTTATGGTCACATGAAATATGTTGTTACTTGCAGCTGGTATGTTCCAACAGTCCCACTGCTTTAACATGATAGGTTGCATACCATTTCAAAATATAGTTAAAGACGTCTCTGCTCTAAACTTCCACCAAATACCTCAAATAAAGATTTTTTTAAAATTTTCAAAAGTTCACTAAAAGTTCACTTGGGAGATAGGGACTTCATATTTATTCAGTCCCTAGTTAGCCTTGAGAAGTTGGTGGTGGAGCTGCCTTCTTGCACAGCTGCAGTACTAGGTATGGGTGGGATATTCCTTGGCAGATCGGTGCACACTCATTTGGCCTTTTTCTATACTGTAGGGATTCTACTCTATCCCAACATCAAAGTGAAAATAAAAGTATTCATTTGACATACTATATACTCCAATGTTGAATAAGTATGAGATGTTTATTTGCAAAACAGATTAAAACATCCCCATTCACTTTCATTCTCTCCATCCAAGTAGCTTTCTGATAGTTGATGCTTGCCCTAAATCAAATTGAATAGATTAATTCCTTAAACAAGATGTAAAATTGTCTTCAACCCATCCCCTAATCCGGAAAACCATATACACTAATATGCCAATTTGGTAGCATTCATCATTCACAGAAACGGTACAAACCTCTTCAGATTCTTCTTCCTGATCCCAATTTCGGTCAGTTAGTTCCTTGTCTGCAGTCCTCTTTGCCATTTTGGTGTTACTAAAAAAAATTGAAAAAGAATAACCTTACCATTTAGTTGGATTACTGGTCCAAATTCAACAAAAATAAAACTATTTGCTTTTGTCATTGACAAAAGCGGAGACAAAAACACAATTCATATTGTTACAGTCTCAGTAGAGACCAGCAACTTTTAAAATACAAGATTCCAGTTCTTTACTAAAAGAATGAAGCCACAAGGTTCCATTATTTCAAACAGAAATATGCAGAAATCAACAAAACCAACACTGAATATTAATTCTGCATGTTAGTGTATAGGATAAACAGGTAAATTATAGCTCAATATAAACTATAAATTGCAACTTAGATAGTACACACACAAAGTCACAAACTGTCTTCCTCAAGGAATTTCAGCACATATTTTTCCAGAAGCTAATCCTAACCAGAGTTCCACTGAAACAATCTGTAGAAAACAGTTAACTCAGTCTTGGATGATGTAGACCTATTAATGTTTGAGAAACACAAAGGCTGCTCCAACTTATTCTTAGCTTCTGAATCTAACCTCTTGTCACTATCACCTTATTGAGCTTGCTTGCACTGCACTGAATTCATCAACTGCTACTGCACAGCTTGAATAGATACATGATTAGAGTACATGGAATAAAGGACGAATTAGCTATTTGGATAAACAACTGGCTCGAAGATAGGAGACAGAGGATGGTGGTGGAGGGTTGCTTTTCAAACTTGAGGCCTGTGACCATCAGTTACCATAAGGATCGGTGCTGGGTCCACTGCTTTGTCATTTATATAAACGATTTGGATATGAACATAGGAAGTATGGTAAGTAAGTTTGCAGATGACACCAAAATTGGAGGTGTAGTGGACAGTGAAGAAGGTTACTTCAGGGTACAATGGGATCTTGATCAGATGGGTCAATGGGCTAAGGAGTGCCAGGTGCAGTTTAATTTAAATACATGTGAGGTGCTGCATTTTGGAAAGTCAAATCAGAGCATACTTATACACTCAATGGTAAGGTCCTAGACAGTGTTGCTGAACAAAGGGACCTCGGAGTGCAGGTTCACAGTTCCTTGAAAGCAGAGTCACAGGTCGATAGGATAGTGAAGGTGGGGTTTGGAATGCTTGCCTTTATTGGTCAGTGCATCGAGAAGTTGAGAGGTCATGCTGCAGCTGTATAGTACATTGGTTAGGCCATTTTTGGAATACATTGTGCAATTCTGGTCTCCCTGCTATAGGAAGGACATTGTGAAGCTTGAAAGGGTTCAGGAAAGATTTAAGTGGCTTCGTCCAGAGGCTCACTGAAGATGTCACCTAGTATGGTAATGAAACATCTGAAAAAGAACCCTCCAGCTCAGCGATCAAACCTACATCCAGATCTACAAGTATATTGCCAGGGTTGGAAGGTTTGGGCTCTTGGAAGGGGCTGAACTTTACAGAGGTTCATAAAAATCATGAAGGGAATGGATAGAGTAAACAGACAAAAGGTCTTCTTCCCAGTATTAGGGAGTCCAAAACTAGAGGGCATAGGTTTAGAGTGAGAGGGAAAAGATGTAAAGGGGACCCAAGAGGTAACTTTTTCCACACAGAGGATAGTGTGTGTATGGAATGAGCTGCCAGAGGAAGTATGGAGGCTGGCAGAATTACAACAACAACAACATTTAAAAGGCAATTGGATGGGGATATGAATAGGAAGGGTTTAGGAGGGATATGGGCCAAATGCTGGTAAACAGGACCAGACAAATTTAGAATAGCTGGTCGACATAGACGCATTGGAATGAAGGGTCCACGCCCATGCTGAATACATCTACGACTATGTCCCTTTATATCTTTTAACAGGCTCAGTTTTCCAGTGTTTTGATTTCCAAATCTCAATTTGTTTACAGTTTCTTGGAAACTGCAAGGGTCAATTATCTTTTGAGTTTTGTCTGTTGCTGCCCTTTTACTTCCTGAAGTTTTAATTAGGATCTACCTCAGAAACAATAAATTAAACTTTGATTTATGTCAGAAAGTTACAAGTTCATTTCTACTCCAGAAGTATTATATCTAATATATAAGTACTAATAGAAATGGGTGTTTTCTCAATTGAAGTTATTTAAAAGATTCCCTTCTGATTCTGGAACATTATGGTGTGCAAATTAAGTTGATATGTTCACCTCCATGAACAAAATTATATTTCAAAACCAAAACTTGCTCATTTGCTATCACTATCTCTGGGATAGGCTGGAGTCTAAAGAACTGTGATTTGATAGAGTTTATGGTGGGAAAAGATAGAACCTGAAATGATCAAGAAGAATGGAGGATTTCATACATCAGGTCAAAGATGCAAGATGTGATGCAGCTTGTGGCAGATAACTATTCCTTTTCTTATCCATGCTAGTGTTAATGTGGACAAGAACAGTAAAAGTTGGGAGTGACAGCAGCAAGAAAAAAGAATTGGGAAAGGGTAGGATAGCAATGCATCTATGTAATAAATATTATATAGCTAATGCAATACTTTTGAACTGTAAATGCTTATCTAAGCAAAAAGCTAATTTATTCCCACACAAGGCCAACAATGAATGGCAAAATGATCAGTTTACTGTGGTATTGGTTGTGAGAAGAATATTGATCAGGGCACTGGAGAATGCACTGTTATCCTACCAGTGTCAAATAGATCTTTCAGACAGTCACATGGCAAACAGGGCAGATATTCTAAAGATAGCATCTCCAAGACAATATGCTTTATGTTTTACACAATGGCTAGCTGAGATTTTAAACTCAAGTCCAGGGACTTTAAGACATATCGATTCTTAAATAATAGCACTTTCAATGGAAGAGCTGAGATGGCAATAATTAACAAAATTAGTATTTATTTTAACAGTGAACCTCACGTTAATATAGAGATTTCTTCACTAATAATTAACTTGAGTTCATTCTTGCACTACGCCTGGCACCCATCACACACTGCTCTCATACTAAGACCGCAAAATGGTAATGCTTGCACACAAGGCCAACAATGAATGGCCAAATGATCAGTTTACTATGGTATTGGTTGTGAGAAGAACTGTGATTTGATAGAGTTTACGGTGGGAAGATAGAACCTTCCCCCAGTTAAAATATTTAAAAATTTTTGTCTTTGTTCTCAGATTTTAGTTGTGTGCACCCCCCTCCACCAACCAAATGCCTACTACCGTCATTTTCAGCCATGGCCTTCAGCCTGGAATTCCCTATCCACCTTCTATAAATTGAAAAGGAGAACCACAGATGTTCCAGATGAAGGGCTTTTGCCCAAAATGCCGATTTTCCTGCTCCTCGAATGTTGTCTGACTGGCTGTGCTTTTCCAGCACCACACTCCTGTCTCTAATCTCCAGCATCTGCAGTACTCACTTTTGCCTAAATGTTCCTCAAAACCTATGGTGGAAAGATAGAACCTTCCCCCAGACATTAACCCTTGGGGCTTAATGTCAGTTTTCTCCCCACCATCCCAAATAAAGCTTCTCAAAAAAGGTACATCATTACATTCAACAGATTATGTAAAAACACAGTTGCTGAGACCATCAATTCCATGCACTCAAGGAAACCTGACCCCATCCTCCTAAGGGAGGCAATGTGCAGTTAGGGAAGAGCTGGACTAAAAACCATTTAAAAATGCATTACCAAATAAACGTTTTGCAAGATGCTTATATCAAAAAGATGATTTTCATTCCATCAAAATTTGCTGGATTTTATCTTTGATTACAAACACAAAAATGTTTAAACAATGCGTCAACCAATTCATCCATAAGGCAAAATGCAGAATCACAAAAGCTAATGTGACCCTGTAATGCGAATTACTATTATAAAGTCATTAGAAATAGGACTCACCATATTTTAAGCCCAACACAATTTGAAGAAAGAGAACTAATAAAATGTGGGGAATCCAGTTCAGAGGATAAAAATAATACTTACCTTTATAAATCCCCTTACACAAAAGATGGGCCTTCCAGGCATATGATTCACTTCTCCTGATTTACACATATGGAAGAATGAATTTAATTGTGAGAAATTAAATTCAATGAATAACCTTCGTTTTATAGATGAGTGCCTCTCAAAGGGGATCCCATTCCATCAGTTGGGTTCTTATCTTTCACCCAGAGATTTGCCAAGAGTGTTCATTATGGAAGAAGTTGTTCCAATGATTCTCATTTATATGGCAATTAGTGCTTTGAACCAGCTTGGAGGAAAAAGCAAGCTTGAAAAACAAAACAAGCCCAGTTAAATCTGAAGTTCAGGTAACTTTATTAACCACACAGGATTGGTTCTTGCAGTTTATGACATCATTCTTAAAAATAGATTGTTGCATCACAATCATTTGATAAGCATTATTCTTTACATACTGGCGCTGCAATAATTCAAAAGCTAGAATACATCAATATAAATTCTGAAAAACTCTGTACATTTTGTTTAAAAACCATAAATTACTATCTTTTACAAAGAACAGCACTATTTTAAGTATGCTTCACGCAAATTACTTAATCACGGCATCAGGTTGCCAGTGAACAACACTAGCATTGCTTGCATACCCTGCCATAATTGGGTACTTTTAATTTACAATTGCTGCACAAAGAGAGAACATTATTTGCTGTAACAACTGCATGTGCTTTAGTTACAATGCAAGACAGTGGAGCAGCTTAAATTCATTCTATCCTATTTACTTATTCTAAAGTGCATCATAAACTTCTCAAGGGGAAAAAAAAATTTACAAGCATTCAACTTTTAAACTTCCGAAATAAACTAAAAAGACATTTTCTGGGGAAATAGGTTCAAATCCCACCATAGCAAATAGTGAAATCCAAATTCAAGAAATCCAAAATTAAAAGTGAGCCTAATTGTAACAATGTAACCACTGACTATCATTAAAATCCACCTGGTTCACAACTGCCCTGTAGGGAAGGGCATCTGGCACCCTTACCTGCCTGTATCCTACATGCAGCTCGAGACCCACAGCCATGTGGCTGACTCTGAACTACCGCATGAGTAATTAGGGATAGGTGATAAATGGTGGACTGGCCAACAATCCCATGCATAAATAATAAAAATTTTATTTCAAAGATGAAATGAAAGAAACAGCAATCTCAGAGCACATTTGACTGCCACAGGCAAGTTAGTCCCCCTCTGATCTGTACCTGGGAATGCAGTGTTGTGGCCATTTCAGAGACATGGGTAGAGCAGGGACAGGAATGGTTGTTGCATGTTCCAGGATTCAGATTTTTCAGTAAGAAAGGAGAAGATGGTGTTTTTTTTCGGTGGGGGGGGGGGGGGGGGGCGCGAAGAAGAGGAGGAGGAGGAGGAGGAGGAGAAGGTGGTATCGTTAGTTAAAGACAGCATTATGGCTGCAGAAAGGTCTTTTGAGGACTCATCAACTGAGGTAGTACAGGCTGACATTAGAAACAGGAAAGGAAAGGTCACCCTGTTGGGAGTTTTCTATTGGCCTCCGAATAGATCGAGAGATTTAGAGGAAAAGGATAGCAAAGATGATTCTCTGTAGGAGTTGTTATGGGGGTCTTCAATATTGACTGGGAATACCATTGTCCAAGTACTTTAGATGGGTCAGTTTTTGTCCAGTGTGTGCAGGAGGGTTTTCTGACACAGTATACAGACAGGCCAACAAGGGGCAAGGCCACATTAGATTTGATACTAGGTAATGAACCCGGCCAGGTGTTAGATTGGAGGTAGGTGAGCACTTTGGTGATAGTGACCACAATATGGTTATGTTTACTTTAACGAATGAAAGGGATAGGTATACACTGGAGGGGAAGAGCTACAGTTGGGGGAAAGGCAATTGCGATGCGATGAGACAAGATTTAAGGATGGGGAAGAAAACTGCAGGGGTGGGCACAATAGAAATGTGGAACTTATTCCAGGAACAGCTACTACATGTCCTTGATAAGTATGCAACTGTCAGACAGGGAGGAAGTGGTTGAGTGCAGGAGCCGTGGTTTACTAAGGAAGCTGAATCTCTTATCAAGAGGAGGAAGAAGACTTATGTTAGTATGGGATGTAAAGACTCAGTTAGGGTAATTGCGAGTTACAAGGTTGCCATGAAAGACCTAAAGAAAGAGCGAACATGAGCGAGGAGTGGACATGAAAGGTTGTTGGCAGATAGGATTGGGAAAACCTTCAAGCTTTCTATAGGTATACAAGGGATAAGAGAATGACTAGAGTAAGATTAGGGCCAAGCAAGGACAGTAGTGGAAAGTTGTGCATGGACTCAGAAGAGATAGGGGAAGCACTAAATGAATATTTTTCATCCATGTTCACACAAGAAAATGATAATGTTGTCGAGTAGATAGGGTTGAGATTCATAAGGAGGAAGTGTTAGAAATTCTGGAAAGTGTGAAAATAGATAAATCCCCTGGGCCGAATGGGATTTATCCTAGAATTCTCTGGGAAGCCAGGGAGGAGATTGCCAAGCTTTTGGATTTAATCTTTGTGTCATCATTGTCTACAACATGAATGCCAGAAGACTGGAGGATAGCAAATGTTGTTCCCTAGTTCAAGAAAGGAAGTAGAGACAGCCCTGGTAATTACAGACCAGTCATGGGTAAAGTGTTGGAAAAGGTTATAAGCAATAAGATTTATAATCATCTCGATAGGAATACATTGATTAGGGATAGTCAGCACAGTTTTGTGAAAGGTAGATGTGCCTCACAAACCTTATTGAGTTCTTTGAGAAGGTGACCAAACAGGTGGATGAGGGTAAAGCAGTTGGTGTGGTGTGTATGGATTTCAGTAAGGCGTTTGATAAAATTCCCCATGGAGGCTACTTCACAAAATACGGAGGCATGGGATTGAGGGTGATTTAGCGGTTTGGATCAGAGATTGGTGAGCTGAAAGACGACAAGAGGGTGGTGGTTGATGGAAAATGTTTATCCTAGCATTCAGTTACTAGCAGGGTACTGCAAGGATCTGTTTTGGATGAGGTTGTAGAAGGATGGGTTAGTAAATTTGTGGATGATACTTAAGGTCAGTACAGTTGTGGTTACTGCCAAAGGAGGTTATAGGTTACAGAGGGATATAGATGGGAGGTGGTACGGTGGCTCAGTGGTGAGCACTGCTGCCACACAGCCCCCGGGATCCATGTTCAATTCCAGCCTCAGACAACTGTCTGTATGGAATTTGCACATTCTCCCCATGTCTGCATGGGTTTCTTTTGGTTTCCTCCCACAATCCAAAAGATGTGTAGGTTAGGTGAATTGGCAATGCTAAATTGCCCATAGTATTCAAGAATGTATAGGTTAGGTGCATTAGTCAGGATAAACATGTAGGATAGGGAATCGGTCTGGGTAAGATACTCTTCAGAGGGTCAGTGTGGACTTGTTGGGCCAAAAGGGATGGCCCAAAACTGATGGGATTCTAATTCTTCTAATGCTAATACATATAAGCTGCAGAGCTGGGCTGAGAGGTGGCAAATGAGAGTTTGATGCAGAAAAGTGAGGGGATTCACTTTGGAAGGAGTAACAGAAATGCAGAGTACTGGGCAAATAGTAAGATTCTTGGTAGTATAGATGAGCAGAGAGATCTCGGTGCCCATGTATATAGATCCCTCAAAGTTGCCACCCAGGTTGATAGGGCTGTTAAGAAGGCATACAGTGTGTTAGCTTTTATTGGTAGAGGGATCAATTTTTGGAACAATGAGGTCATGCTGCACCTGCACAAAACTCTGGTGTGGCTGCACTTGGACTATTGTGTGCAGTTCTGGTCACCGCATTATCGGAAGGATGTGGAAGCTTTGGAAAGGGTTCAGAGGAGATTTACTAGGATGTTGCCTGGGTATGGAGGGAAGGTCATACGAGGAAAGGTTGAGGGACTGGAGATGGTTTTTGAGAGAGAGAAGAAGGTTGAGAGGTGATGTTATTGAGACACACAAGATAATCAGAAGGTTAGATCAGGTGGACAGCGAGAGCTTATTTTCTAGGATGGTGATGGCTAACATGAGGGGGCATAGCTTCAAATTGAGGGGAGATAGATACAGGACAGATATCAGATGTCGGAGAGTAGTAGGGGCATGGAACGCCCTGCCTGCAACAGTTGTAGACTTGCCAATCTTATGCGCATTTAAGTGGTCATTAGATAGGCATATGGACGAGAATGGAATGGTTAGATGGAGTTCAGATTGGTTTCACAGGGCAGTGCAACAAATAGAGCCAAAGGACCTGTACTGCACTGCAATGTTCCATGTATATTTTGCTATTAAATATAGGTTCTTGCCAATCCCTTTCAGGCACCGAGTTCCAGATCCACAAATATTTCCTCAACTTTCCTGTAACCTTTCTATCAACTAAAATCGATATGCTATGGTTACAGACTTCTCCAACAAGGGAAGCAGCTTTTGCTTATCCATGCTATCCCCTCTTTATAAACTCAATTTGTGAATATTGCACATAAATGTATTTACAACACAAGGTAGCAATTCAAGCCACAAGGCTCTAATTGTTTCTATGTTGCATGGTCTTTCCTGCACTGTGTGACTGTCTAGCTGTAACTGTCAGCAAGGAAGAGCGTTACTTCATCAAATCATAAAGCATTTACAGGATAGAGGGCAGCTATTTGCCTCATCTGTCATGTTCTCTCACTGTAACAATGAGACAGCTGGTCCCAGTCAACTATCAATTCCTGGTAACCTTGCATATTTTTTCATCCTCAGGTGCTTTTCTCATTCACTTTTGAAAATTATGATGTAATCTGCTGCCACCACCCCCACAGCAATGCATTTCAGATCCTACTAAATTGTATGAAAAAGGAAATAAATATTCTTTCAAGCTGTCTTTTACCAAACACCTCAAATTTATTGTCAAAATTCTCAGCCCTTCCTGCAAAGGGAACTATTTCCTTAGACCTGCTTTGGGTGACAGCTCATGATCCTGAGCTGCTCTAAAATGTTATTCTCAAAACAGAACAACTTCTGCTTCAACAATAACTATATCCCTCATCTCAAGAAACAGTACTTTAAATCTTTCTTGCATCTTCCTAAATACTTCACTAACCTTTCCAAATGGTATGCACTAAAATTACTTACTAAGCCAGTGTATTATACAAATTCATTATAACTTGTTTTCCTACTCTATGCCTCTACACAAAATCCAGGATTCTGCATGCTTTATTTAGCATTGTCTCAACTAGCCCTGTCAGCATCAATAATTTCTGTACATTTGTCACCCAAACCCACGGCTCTTTCATCCATTGCCTCCTTATCCTTCCTACCAGAACGCATCACTTCATATATCTCTACATTAAAATTTCATTTGCTACCTGTCTACCCTTTTCATGAGCCTGTGAATGTCCTTGTCTATGACTACATTCCTACTCAAAACCTCGAAGTACTGTGAAAATAAAATTGCGCCTGGTTTCGTTATTTAAATACGTGAAGAAAGGCAATGACATCTGGGGAATACTGCCGTATATCATCCTTCAGTCTGAAAATCAACTATTAAAATGTGAACTTTAAGAAGGAGGTAACTGAAGGCAGTAACATTACTTGCGTTACTCAATTATTCCAAATGACAACCATCTATATCCATAACAGTTGATGTACAATAATGCCTTTTCACATTCATTTGCCAAAATGTTAAATATAATCTAAATTAAAATAAGATTGATGTAAACACAAATCAAATTCAGAAGGAGGCCAATTGATCACCGTTTTTCTTAAATCGAACACAGTTCTACCAGAGAACAATAAGCCAATCGAAAACTAGTACATTAGGGAGTTCTTAATGGCTTCATGTAATATCCTACCAGTCAAAGCCAACCAGTTACAGAATAAGAAGTGAACATCGCGAGTGAATAGAAATTTGGTTAATGAAGAAAATTCAACATGATGGGAAAATATTAAATTCAATATCAATTACACTGCATAGCACCATGGGAACTGCCGCTCTGGTCTACACGAACAGCATAGGATAGAACAGTCGTCTCAACTCCAAACGTCAGGCTGTGTACAGATGACTGCTTCATGCACCATTCCAGCGTGGACTGGAAGACCAAATACAGCGGCAGAATGACTTCGATATTAAATAAACAATTTACAGGTATCTCAAAATGCCATATTATACATGCAATAAAAAGGTGCAGGCAACAGTGGGTTGTCAACCTTGCACCCATCAAATAAACCTGCTCCTTTGTGTCCTCCCTCAGTGAGGTCAATACACCAAATGAACCAAGTGCTGTGAGTAACACAAACAAAATCCTTGCAATTTTTTAAAAAGAGAGAAATCTAACCAAAGACAAAGACAATAAAGACTCTAGATTGCTACATACAAGGCTTGGTATGTTCCAAACTGGCTAACAGCAACAGTCTGAGACCCCTATTAAGCCCACCTTGTAAACAAGCTGGGAATCATTCAGAGCCAAGCAGTATGATTTGACTTTAATAATTACGTCAGAACATTCAGTTACATAAAACACTGAACTAAAACCACCTAGATTGCAAAGATAAGCGAATAAGCTTACACTGCTCTCCAATGCAATTCACCCTGACCTTGCAAATATTATACTTCAATAAGTTAAACAAACAAACAAAGTCTACAGCAGGAAGGAAACCATCAAAAAGCTTCTGCATTTCCAACATCACACACACAAGAATATTGATTGAGGTTTCTTCACAAACCTCAAAAAGAGAATTGATGAGGGCAGAGCAGTGAACATGATCCGCATGGACTTCAGTAAGACATTTGACAAGGTTCCTAATGGGAGACTGGCTAGCAAAATTAGATCTCATGAAATACAGGTAGAACTAGCCATCGGGATACAGAACTGGCTTGAAGGTAGAAGACAAAAGGGTGGTACGGAGGGTTGCTTTTCAGACCAGAGGCCTTTGACCAGTGGAGTGCTGCAAGGATCGGTGCTGTGTCCACTACTTTTCTTCATGTATATAAATGATTTGGATGTGAGCATAGGAGGTATAGTTAGTAAGTTTACAGATGACACCAAAAAATTGGAGGTGTAGTGGTCAACAAAGAAGGTTACCTCAGGAGTACAACAGAATCTTGATCAGATGGACCAATGGGCTAAGGAGTGGCAGATAGAAGTTAATTTAGATAAAATGAGAGGAACTGCATTTTGGAAAAGCAAATCAGAGCAGAACTTATACATTGAATGGTAAGGTCTTGGGGAGTGCTGCTGAACAAAGAGACCTTGGCGTGCAGGTTCATAGCTCCTTGGAAGTAGAGTCATAAGTAGATGGGATGAAAAAAGCATTAGTATGCTTTCCTTTCTTGGTCTGAGCATTGAGTTTAGATATTGGAAGGTCATGTTGAGGCTGTACAGGACATTAGGAGAAGGTGAGGACTGCAGATGCTGGAGATCAGAGCTGAAAATGTGTTGCTGGAAAAGCGCAGCAGGTCAGGCAGCATCCAAGGAGCAGGAGAATCGACGTTTCGGGCATGAGCCCTTCTTCAGGAATGAGGAAAGTGTGTCCAGCAGGCTAAGATATAAGGTAGGGAGGAGGGGCGCTGGAAATGCGATAGGTGGAAGGAGGTCAAGGTGAGGGTGATAGGCCGGAGTGGGGGTGAGGGCGGAGGTCAGGAAGAAGATTGCAGATTAGGAAGGTGGTGCTGAGTTCGAGGGATTTGACTGAGACAAGGTTTTGGGGGGGGGGGGGTGGGGGAGATGAGGAAATTGGAGAAATCCGAGTTCATCCCTTGTGGTTGGAGGGTTCCTAGGCAGAAGATGAGGCGTTCTTCCTCCAACCGTCGTGTTGCTATGGTCTGGTGATGGAGGAGTCCAAGGACCTGCATGTGGAGTGGGAGGGGGGAGTTGAAGTGTTGAGCCACGGGCCGGTTGGTCCGGGTGTCCCAGGTGTTCTCTGAAACGTTCCGCAAGTGGACGGCCTGTCTCCCCAATATAGAGGAGGCCACATCGGGTGCAGTGGATGCAAATAATGATGTGTGTGAAGGTGCAGGTGAATTTGTGGCGGATATGGAAGGATCCCTTGGGGCCTTGGAGGGAAGTAAGGGGGAGGTGTGGCCGCAAGTTTTGCATTTCTTGCGGATTGCAGGGGAAGGTGCCGGGAGTGGAGGTTGGGTTGGTGGGGGGTGTGGACCTGACGAGGGAGTCACGGAAGGAGTGGTCTTTTTGGAACGCTGATAGGGGAGGGGAGGGAAATATATCCCTGGTGGTGGCGGAAATGACGACGGATGATAAGCTGTATATAGAGGTTGGTGGGGTGGTAGGTGACGACCAGTGGGGTTCTGTCCTGGTGGCGGTTGGAGGGGCGGGGCTCAAGAGCGGAAAGTGGAGGCGATGCGGTGGAGGGCATCGTCGATCACGTCTGGGGGGAAATTGCAGTCTTTGAAGGAGGCGGCCATCTGGGTTGTACGGTATTGGAACTGGTCCTCCTGGGAGCAGATGCGGCGGAGACGAAGGAATTGGGAATATGGGATGGCGTTTTTACAGGGGGCAGGGTGGGAGGAGGTGTAGTCTAGGTAGCTGTGGGAGTCGGTCAGTTTATAGTAAAAGTCCGTGTTGATTCAGTCGCCCGAGATAGAAATCGGAAGGTCTAGGAAGGGGAGGGAGAAGTCTGAGACGGTCCAGGTGAATTTGAGGTTGGGGTGGAAGGTGTCGGTAAAGTGGATGAACTGTTCGACCTCCTCTTGGGAGCATGAGGCAGTGCCGATACAGTCATCGATGTAGTGGAGGAAAAGGTGGGGGGGTGGTTCCATTGTAGATGGGGAAGATGGACTGTTCCACATATCCTACGAAGAGGCAGGCATAGCTGGGGCCCATGCGGGTGCCCATGGCTACTCCTTTGGTTTGGAGGAAGTGGGAGGATTGGAAAGAGAAGTTGTTCGGGGTGAGGACCAGTTCAGTCAGTCGAAGGAGGGTGTCAGTGGAAGGGTACTGGTTGGTACGGAGGGAAAGGAAGAAGCGGAGGGCTTTGAGTCCTTCGTGATGGGGGATGGAGGTGTACAGGGACTGGATGTCCATGGTGAAAATAAGGCATTGGGGACCGGGGAAGCGAAAATCATGGAGGAGGTGGAGGGCCTGGGTGGTGTCCTGAACGTGGGCGGGGAGTTCTTGGACTAAGGGGGACAGGACCGTGTCGAGGTATGCAGAGATGAGTTCGGTGGGGCAGGAGCACGCTGAGACAATGGGTCGCCGGAGCAGTCAGGTTTGTGGATTTTGGGCAGGAGGTAGAAATGGGCGGTGCGGGGTTGTGGGACTATGAGGTTGGAGGCGGTGGATGGGAGATCCCCTGAGGTGATGAGGTTATGGATGGTCTGGGAGATGATGGTTTGGTGGTGAGAGGTGGGGTCATGATCAAGGGGGCAGTAGGAGGTGGTGTCCACGAGCTGGCGTTTAGCCTCAGCGGTGTAAAGGTCGGTGCGCCAAACTACTACCGCGCCTCCATTAGTTAGACCACTTTTGGAAAGTTGCATGCAATTCTGGTCTCCTTCCAATTGGACGAATGTTGAAAAACTTGAAAGGGTTTGAAAAAAAGATTTACTAAGGATGTTGCCAGGGTTGGCGGAGCATATTTTGAGAAGATTTGTAGCTCAGGTGGAGGTTCTGGATGTAGGTTTGCTTGCTGAGCTGGAAGGTTTGGTTTCAGACATTTTATCACTGCAATAGGTAACATCAGTTAGCCTCCGGATGAAGCACTGGTGGTATGGTCTGCTTTTTATTTGTGTTAAGATTGAAGGACCAATACAGACAACAAGTAAAACTAATGTCATTTACAAAATATCTTGCAAGAACTGTAACAAACACTGCATTGGACAAACAAGCAGAAAACTAGCAACCAAGATATATGAACATCAACTAGCCACAAAAAGACATGACCCACTCTCACTAGTATCTTTACATACAGATGAGGAAGGACACCACTTCGACTGGGACAATACATCCATCCTAGGATAGGCCAAACAGAGACCCGTGTGAGAATTCCTAGAAGCATGACATCCCAACTGGAACTCTATCAACAAACACATTGACTTGGATCCCATTTACCACTCTGAGAAAAAGAACAGGAAATGGCATCACCACAGGAAATTACCAACCCAAGGAAACCTAAACACAAATAAAAAAAAAGGTGAGCCATACCACCAGTGAGAATTTGAGCTATAGGGAGAGTTTGGATAGGCTGGGGCCATTTTCCCTGGAGCAGAGGCCGAGGGGTGACTTATAGAGGCTTATAAAACCATGAGGGCATGGATAGGATAAATAGACAAAGTATTTTCCCTCGGGTGGGGAAGTCCAGAACTAGAGGGCATAGGGGAACAACCTAAAAAGGGACCTCAGGGGCAACATTTTCATATAGAGGGTGGTGCATGTATGGAATGAGCTGCCAGAGGGACGGTGGAAGCTGGTATAATTACAGCATTTAAAAAGGCATCTCGATGGGTATAGGAATAGGAAGGGTTCAGAGGGATATGGGCCAAGTGCTGGCAAGTGGAACTAGATTAGGTTAGGATATCTGGTCGGCATGGACGGGTTAGACTGAAGGGTCTGTTTCCATGCTGTATGATTCTATAAATGGTAGCTTCAGCATTGTTCTTGTTTGACCAAAGGGTCTGTTTCCGTGCTGTACATCTCTATAACTCTAATACCTTAACAGCTGCATACTAAATATCTGGCAGCTACAGATAACATTTACCTGAAAAATTGTCCACACTTGTTCTACACACAAAAAAAATGAGGTCACCGTTTCACTAATTAGTCTACACTTGAACATATGAGACAAAAAACTGCAGGTTCTGGAACCTAAAGTACAAAAGCAATAGGCCAGAAGAACACAGCAAGCCAGGCAGCATCAGGTGGTGTAAACTGAAGAAAGGTAATCCCAAAACGTTGTCTTCTCCAACTCCTGACACTGCCTGGCTTGCTGTGTTCTTCCAGCCTCCTGCCTGTCTACTAGCAATGCTCAAATATCAGTAAAGAAAGTTCTTAGAAAAGAATGGAATAACCTCCCATAAAAATAACTCGCCAAATTACTTCACAACTAAATAACAGAAGTGAGAAAGAAGATAATTTAGGATACGTGCGCAGCACAAAACTCACATCATGGACGATTTTACTCCATGATGATTTGAAGATACGACTCTGATACCAGCACATTACTGCAGATGCTGGAATCTGTACTGAAAACAAAACAAAAATGCTGGAGATCACAGCAGGTCGGGCAACATCCATGGAAGGAGAGCAAGCTAACGTTGAGTCCTGATGATTCTTCATCAGACTCTTTGTTAGAGTCATTAGACTCGAAGCGTTAGCTTGCTCTCTCTCTCTCTCCATACTTTTCTGATAACTCAAAGATCAAATTTGCGAACTTCCGGGTTTGGTGTGTTGGACAATGTATAAACTCAGGCACTGTGAAATTCTCTGAAAAGTCGTGTGTTCGGATCAATCCTCTCTGTATCGCCAAACAAGGTTACGTTTTTCTGTCCCCACCACTAGGAACCTGGTGAACTCCCTGGGACATACCGACAGGCGGGAGATCACTTCCTTATTGACTGCAGGGTATTTAACTTAAAACATTTTGATTTTAAGAAAAAAAAATGTCTGTCTGCATTAAAAGAAAGGGTTTGAACAATAATTTTAATGCCTCCCGCATTGAGGGGGGGGGGGGGGAGGGTTGTGTAACAGACGCCCTCCACCTGGGTGAACAGGGATGAGGCCAGGGCAAGACGCGCAACCTAACATGACATCTGGCAGCCGGCTTTGATTGACAAGGAGCTGACCAATCAACAGGCGGCCTGCGTTGAAGGCGGGACTGCAATCAAGCAAGTTTGTTCCACTCGCTGCTGCCACAAGATGAATGTGCGTTTTAAAACCGAGCGGCCAGCACCGCTCAATCACCACCGGCCACCTAATTCAAACCGTCCAGCACCCTCCTCGGGTTCACGGCCCTGAGGAAACGGCGTGGGAAATGGCTCTGATCATGAAAAAAAAACCTCAGAGCGAGGCCAGGCCGCGATGAAATGTCGTTTACCTTTTTAATTCAAAAATATGCCCGTCAGCATGTGCATCCACAAAAGAAGCCAAGCTCCAAAATATAAACCCACTGCCGCCCCTACATGACTGCATTTCATCCAACATACCCGCCACATTTTTCTTTCGCCCCTGGAGCGGCGCAAACCAACGGCTCCCGTTTGAATCTCAGTGCGAGCACGCAGGAGAAGCTCGGCTCACCTGGCTGCGATAGGTGATGTTGCCCTCAGCGATCACTCTGTCCCGGTAAGGCCTTTTGGAGGTTATAATCTGATTTTCCCTATTTAATGCCGGATGCTTGTATTGTATGGCTCCCCACTCCTTTCCCTCAGCCCCTTCTCGCGCTTTCAGTTGTGCGCCCGTTCCGCCATTTTGTGCCGGAGGGTGGGCCGTGCGCATGCTCCCTCCACAGGACCAGTGACACCAGCACTCAGGGCAACCCTCTCCACTGGAATACTGGATTAGTGGTGCTGGAAGAGCACAGCAGTTCAGGCAGCATCCAACGAGCAGCCTGAACTGCTGTGCTCTTCCAGCACCACTAATCCAGTATTTGATTTTCAGCATCTGCAGTCATTGTTTTTACCTCTCCACTGGAAGTCTACTGATGAGCACTGGGAATGTGCAATTGTGCTCAGTTTAATGGATAGAATCTCTAAACCAAGTTACATAGGAACTGGCACATGTAATTCTTGCTGCAGTTCTGTAGAACCTTGGTGCGACCACACCTGGAGTGTTGCGTACAGTTTAATCTCCTAAGGAAAAATAGCTATTTTAATCAATCTGATTTGGGAACGTCGGTGTTGGACGGGGGAGTGTACAAAATTTAAAAATCACGCAACACCAGGTTATAGTCCAACAGGTTTAATTGGAAACACTAGCTTTCGGAGCGCTGCTCCTTCGTCAGGTGGTTGGGGAGTATAAAATCAGAGTATATAAATTTATAGCAAAGATTTACAGTGTGATGTAACTGAAATTATATATTGTAAAATACCTAGATTGTTTAAGTGTGTCATCTTTTAGAATGAACATGTTGGTTTCAGTTCTTTCATATGTAAATTGCAGAGCTTTTTTGAAGTTACATTCTCAAGTGAACTTTAACAATGGGTGTCACGTCAGCTTAGATAATGCACTTAAGGTATGAGGTGCCCTGTGTGAGACTGTGCCACAATATTCAGATTGATTCTAATCTAAAAACGGATTTACAGAATATTGCATGGGTTCAGGCAGTTTTTGAGCAAAATGTAATGTAATTCTGCAAGTACAAATTCACCCCTACAAACTTGTATGTTTGTGTGCATGTGTGGGTGGGTGGGTGGAGGGGTTATGAATGTCTGTGAGAGAGTGTAAGTGTAATGGGGTATAAATCTGTGAGATGGTATGTGTGAGTGTGGGAGTGTACATGTGGGCATATGAGAGAGAGCTTGTGTGTGAAAGAGGGTGTGCATGAATGTATGGGTCTGTAGGAATGTATGTGTGTCAGAGTGTCTGTGTGTGTGTAGTGCAGTGAGGTCACCTCTAGTGTGACATGAAGCCAAGGCCCCGGTTGAGACCATCCCCATGGGCATCGAACTTGGCTATCAGGCTCTGCTCGGCCATTCCCAGTCAGAGAACACTTCAGCGGTCTGGGACATTTGACCTCGGACCTTCAGGTTATCATCCTCCAAGGCAGATTTTGGGACAGGCAACAACGCAAAATGGCCGTGCAGAGGCTGATAGCCAAGTTCAGTACCCATGGGGATGGCCTCAACCAGGACCTTGGGTTCATGTCACATTTCAGGTGACCTCACTGCACTACATACACACATGCACACTCACAGACAGACAGACACATAGATACTCCTACAGACACACACACACTCCTGCAAACCCATACACTCACACAGCCCCTCTCTCATACGCTCGCACATCCACTCTCACGCACACATGCACCCTCTCACAGACTTATACCTCTTTACACTCACACTCACACACTCTCTCACAGGCACTCAAAACACCCCTCCCACACACACATACCCAAATGCACACACACACATATAAGTTTGTTTGGTGAATTTGTACTTGCAGAATTACATTTTATTTTGCTCAATAACTGCATGAATCCATGTAAGATTTTGTACATCCGTTTTTTAGATTAGAATCAATCTGAACATTATGGCACAGTCAGTCTCACACAGGGCACCTCATACCTTAAATGAATTATCTGGGCTGACAAGACACCAATTGTTAAAGTTCACTTGAGAATGTAACTTTTAAAAATGTTCTGTAATTTACATATGAAAGAACTGAAACCAGCATGTTCATTTTAAAACGTGAGAGACTTAACAAGCAATCCAGGTCTTTTACAATATATAATTTCAGTTACATTACATTAGGGCGGCACGGTGGCACAGTGGTTAGCACTGCTGCCTCACAGCGCCAGAGACCCGGGTTCATTTCCCGCCTCAGGCGACTAACTGTGTGGAGTTTGCACGTCCTCCCCGTGTCTGCGTGGGTTTCCTCCGGGTGCTCCGGTTTCCTCCCACAGTCCAAAGATGTGCAGGTCAGGTGAATTGGCCATGCTATATTGCCCGTAGTGTTAGGTAAGAGGTAAATGTAGGGGTATGGGAGGGTTGCGCTTCGGCGGGGCGGTGTGGACTTGTTGGGCCGAAGGGCCTGTTTCCACACTGTAAGTAATCTAATCTAAACTTTTGCTATAAATTCTGTCTTACGATCTTCTACTCCACAATCACCTGATGAAGGAGAAGTGCTCCAAAGGTTAGTGCTTCTAAATAAGCCTGTTGGACTATAACCTGGTGTTGTATGATTTTTAACCTAAATCAATCTGGAAGGGTCACTCGACCTAAACCATTTGCTCTGATTTATCTCCACAGATGCTGCCAGACCTACTGAGCTTTTTCTGTTTTTCGATTCTGATTCACAGCATCCACAGTTCTTTTAGTTTTATTTTGTCCATGTGTTGTGACCTTTTATGACACAGCTCTGGAACATGTGGGAACTGAACCCAGGCCTTCAGACTAAGAAGTTGAGACGCTACCACTGCACAACAACTCTCCCTAAGGAAGGATAAACATACCATAGAGGGATTATAAAGGGGTTTTCACTAGTCTAATCACAGGGATGATGGCGTTTTCTAATGAGGAGACATTGAGGAATCGAGGCATGTATTTTATAGAATTTTGAACAATAAGAAGTAGTCTCATTGAAACTTTCAAAAAGTCTTACAAGGCTTATCAAGGTGGATGTAGATGTTTCTTCTGGCTGGTGAGTCTAGTGCCAGAGCTGGAGTCTCAGGTTAGGAAACAGGTCACTTAAGACTGCGATGGGGAGGAATTTGCTCACTCAGGGGTTGGTAAATATTTGGAGTTCTCTACATTAGAATGCTGTGGCATCTCGATCATTGAGCATGCTCAAGACAGAAATAGATATATTTCTGGATATGAATTACATCAAAGGATTTTCAGATAGCAAGGAATGTGGCATTGAGCTAGATGATCAGCCATGATCCAATTGAATTACAAAGGATGCTCAATGGGCTGAATGACCTTTTTCTGGTCTGTGTTCTCAACCAAATACTTGGCAGACTATCAAGATTCCATCGTGGATTACATATTTAGTATTTATACACATAAAGTCCATGTATGTGTCAATAGAGATAAAATACAACTTTAAAAGAGACATAACTCTGAATTATCACATCCTGTAACTACAATTTTGTCATTGAACTGATCTTTAAATAAGAACAAAGTGGATGGTGAACATCCTGCTTGTGGTCAATGACACCTGCAGCCTTAAAACAATGGTGCTTGGCCCCAACAGCATGAACAGTCTTGAGGAGACAAAGTTGTATGCAAGGATTTCATTTGAGCATACCTCTGAGTGGAGGGAATTTCACATTGGCCTTGAATTTCAGGAGCTCAGCTGGAGTCCCCCACTCCATAACCTGAGCCACCTCACAGAAATTCCCTCTGTGCTTGGCATAGAAAGGGTTTTTCTATGGGCTACTGCTGCTGCTGCACACCTCTTCACTTCTTTACCTACATCTGTCCCAATGTGCCTTGACATTCTTTCTAACAAAAGCGGAAGTCTTTGTTGTGGAGCTCTCTATGTCACAGTTGTCCAACTTTCCATTGGTGAACTGGCATGGAGGGTGTTGCACATCGCTCATGGAACTATAGGCTCATGTTAGCTGTGTTTTTTTGTGATGCTGTGGAGCCTATAGGCAATGACTATATTGGTTGCGGTTTTTTAAGTGTCTCTGTCGAACTTCCAGTTGCACTTCAGCCCCATGCTCTTGGTATTTGGATACCTTCGCCGGGGTGGGGCTGGGGTGCGAATCAGAGGAACTTCTTGTGGGTTTGCTCCTTAGCCTGACTAAAATAAACATTAATAGGTCCAGACCATGAAGGGGGTCATAACTCCTGACTGCCTGTCTGTGTTCTGTAGTTACCTACACACCCAGGTGATCTTACAGAGGGAGCACATTGCATGTTAGCAGCTTTTAGGGGCCATGTGGGGCATTATTTCCCTCACCAACTACATTTTCATTTGATCCTCCAGTTTTATTTTTCAGGTCCAGTAACCAGTATTGCTTTTGCAAATAAGTATTTTAATGGATTTAGTGGCTCTTGTGGTGGACTGGAAGTGTCCTTACCTTTGGGCTAGAAGTTCTGGGTTTAAGATGGGTGTGTCATAACTTGTCTAAATAGGCTGTTTAAAGAATATATACTCAAATATATATTCACATGTATACAAAGAAGTCAGCTCGAAGTTTGGAAGATTTTGTGGTGTATGGTTGGTGGAAATAAAACTTTAACAAGAAATTGTATATCTGTACTTTGTTTAAGATCATTTAACTTCTAGTGTACAACAAAAATCAGGTGTGAAATCATATCGATGCAACTTGAAGGAACAAGACCAAACCAACAAATCAAGGGAGAAATAGAACAAGAGCAAAACAAGTTTGAATTTAAGTTGTGTGAGGTTTTCTCAGTCAGTTTGCCTGCAATTTGTACAATCACTGCTACATGAGAAACAATAATGATTGTTACCAGTTTGTCAAACTAAAGACACAGTCTAGAAGCATGGTATCCATATCAGTATCCATGATCTTACACCACTCAAAAAGATTTATTAGATCACAGTAATGTTTTTCATTTGATATATCCTACCCCAGTGGCAGGACAGATAGAATAGAATAAAATAGAATATCCTTTATTGTCACATGTACTAAAGTACAGATGAACAGGAGTACACTGAAAACTTTTACAATGCGCCTCGTATGACACCATCTTAGGTACAAAGAAAAGTAGTTGCATTACATTACAGCATTTAAAGAATAAGTTAGAAATTAGACATAGTTAAGGGATTGAAATTACAGTCAGATAAAAAAAATCAAATAAACATTACATTACAGTATTTGAGCATGGGGCTTCCATATGTGGTCGGCTGCCTCTGCCAGACCCCAGCCTCCAGTCCAACAATGGTCTGTGCTCCATTCCAAGCCTTCAGTCCACTCTGCACTGGTTTTCAGCTTACCTTTACTCCAGGACTGCCTCCCTTCGCCAGCCTTTGGGTGGGACTACTTCCCCATACCGGCTGCTGATCTGGGACAGTTTCTCCCCACCACCTACTGTTCTGGGATTGCTTCCCCACACTGGCCGCTATTCCAGGACTGCATCATCCCACCAGCAGCTGCTCCTGGTCTGCTTCCCCTGCTCCGGCTATTGCTCGAGGACTGTTTCCATGTGCTGTCTGCTGCTCTAGGATTCACCTTTGGGACTTGCTCGCTCCTCCATTCGTGGGCAAAACAGAGGGAGGAAAGCAGAAAAAGAACAGGTGGAGCAGAGGAGCTCCAGCCGGACTATCTTACTCTGCTGCCATCTTGCATTACATACTCTAGAATCAGTGGAAGTGGCAACACTGTAGTATAGAATTGGAAGGGAGTTACTCTCAAAGTTCACATCATTGAATCTGGATCCCATAAAATCTCAGGGTGTAGGCAAAATATGGGCGAAGGATCTCCTGCTGACCACCAGTAACACATTCCTTTGCCTTTTTCAGATGACGAATCAGTGCTTCTGAATGTTGAACACCACTTGGGGGAAGCACTGAGGGTGGCAAGGTTGCAGAAGGTACTCTGGGTAGGGAATTTCAATGTCTACCACAAATCAGGTTTAATAACACCACTACTGATGAAGCTGGTCAAGCCATAAAGGTCACAACTGCTAACTTGATCTATAGCAGGTAGAGACACACTCTACAAGCGGAAAAGCATATTTGATGTAATGCTCAGCAATCTGCCTGCTGTAGATGTGTCTGTCCATGACAATATCAGTAACAGAGACCATCGTACTTTGTCTCTTTATCATATCCGTGCCCTTCTTAATTTTGTAAACCTCTATAAGGTCACCCCTCAGCCTCCGATGCTCCACGGAAAACAGCCCCAGCCTGTTCAGCCTCTCCCTATAGCACAAATCCTCCAACCCTGGCAACATCCTTGTAAATCTTTTCTGAACCCTTTCATGTTTCACAACATCTTTCCATTAGGAAGGAGACCAGAATTGCACACAACATTCCAACAGTGGCCTAACCAATGTCCTGGGCAAAAGTGAAGACTGCAGATGCTGGAAACCAGAGTTTAGATCAGAGTGGTGCTGGAAAAGCACAGCAGGTCAGGCAGCATCCAAGGAGCAGGAAAATCAACATTTTGGGCAAAAGCCCTTCATCAGGATTAGAGGTCCACCCTACTAACCTTTCGCATTAACCATATCATCTGCCGACATTTCTGTCACCTCCAAATGGACCCCGCCACCAGAGATATATTTCCCTCCCCACCCCTTTCCGCAAAGACCGTTCCCTCCGTGACTATCTGGTCAGGTCCACGCCCTCCCCAACAATCCACCCTGCCACTGCAGGAATTACAAAACCTGCACCCACACCTCCTCTGTCACCACCATCCAAGGCCCCAAAGGAGCCTTCCACATCCATCAAAGTTTCATCTACACATCCACCAATGTCATTTATTGTATCCGTTGCTCCCGATGCGGTCTCCTCTACATTGGGGAGATGGACGCATACTCGCAGAGCACTTCAGGGAACATCTCCGGGACACCTGCACCAATCAACCCCACCGCCTTGTGGCCCAACATTTCAACTCCCCCTCCCACTCTGCCAAGGACATGCAGGTCCTGGGCCTCCTCCATCGCCACTCCCTCACCACCCAATGCCTGGTGGAAGAACACCTCATCTTCCACCTCAGAACACTTCAACCCCAGGGCATCAAAGTGGACTTCACCAGTTTCCTCATTTCCCCTCCCCCCACCTTACCTCAGTTCCAAACTTCCAGCTCAGCACTGTCCCCATGACTTGTCCTACCTGCCAATCTCCCTTCCCACCTATCCGCTCCACCCTCCCCTCTGACCTATCACTTCCATCCCCATCCTCATCCCCATTCACCTATTGTACTCCTTCTACCTTCCTCCCAGCTCCACCCCCCCCCCCTGCCATTTATCTCTCCACCCTGGAGGCTTCCTGCGTCTATTCCTGATGAAGGGCTTTTGCCTGAAACATCAATTTTCCTGCTCCTCGGATGCTACCTGACCTGCTGTGCTTTTCCAGCATCACTCTAACCAATGTCCTGTACAGCTGCAACATGACCTCCCAACTCTGTACTTAATACTCTGACCAATAAAGGAAAGCATACCAACTGCCTTCTTCACTATCCTATCTACCTGTGACTACACTTTCAAGGAGCTATGAACCAGCACTCCAAGGTCTCTTTGTTCAGCAACACCCCCGAGGACCTTACCATTAAATGTATAAGTCTTGTGAAGATTTGCTTTCCCAAAATGCAGCACCTCACATTTATCTGAGTTAAACTCCATTTGCCACTTCTCAGCCCATAAGTCCATCTGATCAAGATCCTGTTGTAATCTGAGGTAACCTTCTTCACTGTCCACTACACCTCCAATTTGGTGTCATCTGCAAACATACTAACTGTACCTCTTATGCTTGTATCCAAATCATAAATGATGAAAAGTAGAGGACACAGCATCGATCCTTGTGGCACTCCACTGGTCACAGGCCTCCATTCTGAACAACAACCCTCCACAACCACCCTCTGTCTTCTATCTTTGAGCCAGTTCTGTATCTAAATAGCTAGTTCTCCCTGCATTCTGTGAGATCTAAACTTGCTAACCAGTCTCCTGTAGGGAACCTTGTTGAATGCCTTACTGAAGTCCATATAAATCACATCCACTGCTCTGCCCTCATCAA
The DNA here is from genome assembly GCF_047496795.1 of Chiloscyllium punctatum. Taxonomy (NCBI): domain Eukaryota; kingdom Metazoa; phylum Chordata; class Chondrichthyes; order Orectolobiformes; family Hemiscylliidae; genus Chiloscyllium; species Chiloscyllium punctatum. The sequence continues at coordinate 51,027,918 of NC_092770.1, forward strand.
TTCTTTGTTACTTCTTTGAAAATCTCAATCAAGTTTGTGAGACATGATTTCCCATACACAAAGCCATGTTGACTATCCTTAATCAGTCCTTGCCTTTCCAAATACGTGTACATCCTGTCCCTCAGGATTCCCTTCCAACAACTTGCCCACCACCAATGTCAGGCTCACTGGTCTATAATTCCCAGCTTGTCCTTACCACCTTCCTTAAACAGTAGCACCACATTAGCCAACCTCCAGTCTTCCAGCACCTCACCTGTGACTATCGATGATACAACTATCTCAGCAAGGGGCCCAGAAATCACTTCCCTAGCTTCCCACAGAGTTCTAGGGTACACCTGATCAGGTCCTGGGGATTTATCTACCTTTATGCGTTTCAAGACATCCAGCACTTCCTCCTCTGTAATATGGACATATTTCAAGATGTCACTATCTATTTCCCTACATTCTATATCTCCCATGTCCTTTTCCACTGTAAATACTGATATATATTCTAAACAATCTGTTCAGAGACATTATGGTACAGCTCTGGAGCATGTGCAACTTAAACATTGGCCTCATGGCCCAAGGTTAGTGTCACTACCAGTACATCGCATGAGCCCCACATGATGAATTATATTGCAGTGGAAATGATAATCTATCTCATGCTTAGTATTAAGCTGGCAGTAACAGGTTAAAAAAAATCTCATCCATAGAAATTAAGCCTGAATGTTTTTTTTTATTTTGCAAAGTTTAAGGTTAATGTAAGTGTTGACATTAATATACCGTAGTAATGCTGTAATCATCATGTCATGTTATTTAACTGGTTGAGTAGGCCTGGATTCCACCTGACACATGAACTCCAAAAAAAAATCTGAACTACCAATGTAACTTCTAATACATTCCATGGGGTAGCAGTGCATTGATACATTTGTTGGACATGGACATCTTGGAAAATGCAAAGGTGTTTATACTCTGTACCCATACAAGAAGGGCCGATGGGGACGGTAAGTTAATGCTGGCCAGCCCAGCCAGCGATACCCACATCCCATGAGGAAATGAAAGCTAGCTATTCAAACAACTCTTGCCAGTAACATTCAATTTGCGCAAGTTCATTAAAAAACCTTCACATTCTGCTTATTTTTTCTTCCTGTGCTAATCTCAATCTAAGGAAGCCTGGTGGCATGTTCCTCATCCAACTCTCATAATCATGATGTAATTTACTGAACACTATCCAGGAAAATTTTCCAAAAGCTTTCGTTCCAATAATGTTGAACTGTGTGCTGTCTATAGTACAAAAGTGCACAGACACTCATGTAATCCTAATCTGGGGGTTCTATGTGAGCGTGTTCATTTCTCAGTCATCATTTAACTTGTTAAGTGTATTCATTCCTTTTTTTTACTGCTTGGAGAATACTGATTGGTTGATTAGCCTCCTGTTTCAGTGTACATATATGGCACAAAGCTGATTTATCCTCCTTTCAACAGATTCTACTCCTTCAAAATCTCAGTTTCTCTCAACTCAACTGTCACACTCTGAGATGCTAATGTTCTAAAATCTGCCAAATCATTATCTCGTATAAATTCTCTCCCTTCAATAAATAAGCTAAAAATACTCCCTAGAAGAATAACTCAATTTACTTAGATACTTCATCAATTAGTTTTATACAATGAAACAGGTTTATAGCTGTCATGAATCTCACATTATTACATGTTCTTTCACCAAACCATTTAAAAGTCACATTATATCATTAGCCATCATCAATAATTGAACTGTTCCAGCATCTCTCTAAATACTAATTTGTTTCAAAACTGAAAACTGCCGATGCTGCAAATCAGAAACAAAAACAGAGATTGCTGGATAAGCTCAAAAGGTCTGGCAGCATCTATGGAGAGAAATCAGAGTTAATGTTTCAGGTCAAGTGACCCTTCCTCAGCATCCTGAGCAGATGTTGCCAGACCTGCTGGACTTTTCCAGCAATTTCTATTAATTTATTTCCTTATTTTGTTATAGGACTTGACTCATCATCTGAACTATGACTCCCCTTCACCACAGAACCTAAGACAGTTCATACTGTATTGCTTCTTTCTCTCTGTTTATTTCTTTGTTTGATAATCTCTCTTTCTGGAGTTCAGCTTCAAGCCTTTGCATTCCTCTTTTTGTGCGTTCAAGTTATTGCAATTTTTTCTTTCAAGCTCATGCTTTTCTTTTCTTTATTCTTTCTAACTCAAGTAACTGCCTGTGTGTTTTCTATTTGAATCTGTTTCATTTGCAAGCTATCTTCGATCTGAATTCTACCTGTGTCAAGCTTTCCTTCTAATACAAAATGCTATTGTCTTTATGTTATTCCTTTGGGCATTTCTGCCATTTTAGTTGTTGCTTCTAACCCATAACTCTGAACTTTCTGCTCATAACCTAAACTTTGCAAGCTGTTGCAAATCACCCGAGGATAAGTATTCTATCTCCAGAAAAGTTTTAGCAATTACAAAATCAACCTACTTCTTAGTAAGTACTGTAAATCTACTGTGAAATCTTTTTAGCCTTAATTTTAGCAAATCCGGGTACCTGTAGAAACTAGGACCCTAGGGCAAAGCCTTAGAGTAAAGGGAAGACTTTTAATAAATTGAGATAAGGAGAAACATCTTCAGCCAGAGAGTGGTGAATCTATGAAATTCATTGTCACAGAAGGCTGTGGAGACCAGGTCATTGAGAATATTTAAGACTGAGATAGATAGGTTCTTGAGTATCAAGGAGATGAAGGATTACGGAGAAAGCAGTAGAATGTGGTTGAGAAACTTATCAGCCATGCTTAAATAGTAGAGCAGATTGAATGACCTAATTTCTGCTCCTATGTCTTATGGTCTGTATCTGTCTGTGAATCCAAAGAAAAGTGAACTTTACTAAGATCTCAATAAAGAACAGTAATTTTGTTAAAATGCAAAATCCCAAATATTTATTGAAATAATAAAGCCATAAGACTCCACAATTTGGAAAGTCAAATCAAGGTCAGAGTTTCACGGTGAACAGTAAACATTTAAGGAGTGTAGTGAAACAGAGGGATCTTGGAGTTCAGGTTCACAGTTCTCTGAACTAGACAGGGTAGTGAAGAAGGCTTTTAGCATACTGGCCTTCATCAGTCAGGGCATTGATAATAGACGTTGGGAAGTTATTTTGCAGTTGTACAGGACATTGGTGAGGCAACACTTGGAGTATAGTGTTCAGTTTTGGTCACCTTGTTATAGGAAGAATGTTATTAAACTGGAAAGATTGTAGAAGAAATTTGCAAGGATGTTGCGTGGACTCAATAGTCTGAGCTATAGGGAGAGGTTGGACAAGCTAGGACCTTTTTCTTTATAGTGTAAAGGGGAACCTCATGAGATAGTGTGAATGCACTCAGTCTTTTTCCCAGGGTTGAGGAATTAAGGACTAGAGGTCATCACGTTAAGATTAGAGGGGAGAGAATAAAAGGGAACCTGAGGAGCAACCCTTTTACACAGAGTATGGCATGCATATGGAATGAGCTGCCAGCGGAAGTGGTTGGTGCGGGTACATTAACAACATTTAAAAGGCAATTGGACAAATACATGGATAGGAAAGGTTGAGAAGGATATGGACCAAGTGCAGGGAAATGGGGTTCATGTTGATAGACATTTTGGTCAGCATGGACTGGTTTGGGCAAAAAGGCCTATCCCTGTGCTGTAGGACTCAAGGACTCTATGACTAATTTAAATATGTAAGACTTCTGACGATACAGATCAAATGATAAATATTACCTGAACTTATCAACAATACTCGAGGAGCAGGAAAACCGACGTTTCAGGCAAAAGTCCTTCCTGATGAAGGGCTTTGGCCCGAAACATCGATTTTCCTGTTCCTCGGATGCTGCCTGACCTGCTGTGCTTTTCCAGCACCACACTCTCGACTCTAATCTCCAACATCTGCAGTCCTCACTTCCACCCTTATCAACAATACCCTACAATCCAGAATCACTATAAGTCAAACTTGAATTGACAGGTACATTGTATTCAATTATAAACCATAATTTATATATTCCCTCTTGCAGATTCAACTAATACAGCTTTTTCCAATTGGCTCTGCAATGCAAACTAAAATCAACTTCTTCCAGGATGTAAACTGATTACCAGACACCAGCAGTTCATAAGGAAAAAATGTTTTATAGACACAGTCTTCATCAAAAATGGTACACAGCAACAAAACCTCTTTAAATACCTACATATCCACCAGTAACAGAAACAGTTGCAGCAACTTATCCTCAGCTTTTGGATCTGGCCTGTCTTCTTCAGCATGGATGTACTGTGCCTTTGGACTCATCAGCTGCTACTTGAGCTTATAAGCTCAAGTGGCTTTGCATCCCTTTGTAAGCCCTCCATCAGTTTCAGTCTCCTCAGAATTTTGGATTTTCAAATCTCAGTT